>NC_133773.1:45833633-45861880 GCF_003597395.2 Chelonoidis abingdonii
TCTGTATCATAGCCTGGAGATTTTTTCAAATGCTTTGTCATTTCTTCTTCTGTAACGGAACTCTGATAGAACAGATTTGTCTCCCCATACAGCGATCAGATCCAGTATCTCCCATACAGTCCATGCTAGAGCTCTTTTTGGATTTGGGACTGCATGGCCACCCATGCTGATCAGAGCTCCATGCTAGGTAAACAGGAAATTAAATTCAAAAATTCGAGGGGCTTTTCTTGTCTACCTGGCCAGTGCATCCAAGTTCAGCTTGCTTTCCAGAGCACTCACAATGGTGCACTGTGGGATACTGCCCGGAGGCCAATACCATCGATTTGCGGCCACACTAACACTAATCCAACATGGCAATACCAATTTCAGCGCTACTCCTCTCGTCAGGGAGGAGTACATAAACTGGTTTAAAGAGCCCTTTATATCGATATAAAGGGCCTCGTTGTGTGGGCGGGTGCAGGGTTAAATCGATTTAACGCTGCTAAATTCGGTTTAAACACGTAGTGTAGACCAGGCCTTGGAGATGTTCTAAACATATTAAACCCATCACTGGCAATAGAATAAGTTTTGCTACCTGAGATAATTCAAAAACAGACAAAAATAGAGTATTCAAAAGGAGAACTAGACCAACATTTTCAAACCTGAGTGCTCAAAAGTACACTCTGAAATAAGTTAGCTAAATTTTAGATGAGGCATGTACCTCCCAGAACTTCTGAAAAGCAGGAGATTTACTATATAGGTGCCCAAATAGGATCCAGTTTTGCACATGCAAGAGTCTTTGGCCTTGATACCGATCTGACTAATAATGATGACATGCATGTATATTACAGATAATTAGGAAAAAGCACCTTTCTCCGTTTTGAAAGGCATTTGTACATCTCATTCACAATTTTACATGAAAAGTGGTAGAACCACATCTCTCATGTGTTCTCAGGTTAGACAAGAGCGAATAACCTTTCCAAACATCAGCTTTCCTTAGAACAGTTGGTTTTGAACAACTGATATATGTACTAGAATTGACACGTCAAGCTTTTGTGATGGGAGTTTTAAGTTCCCTCCTTATTTTAATGTTGAATCTTTGTATAGGCTCTTATTGTAGCAGTCTAGCTCCCAAGCAGGTGGGTAGGCTCTAACCTAAAGCTTAAACTGTTTGGGGACTGGAGCAGCCTAAAGTCAACTGTGAGCTTCTCAGGGTTGAATGAGAGGCAGCAGACATTGGCTGACAATCAATAAGAGTGTCCTCAGAGGGGTTTGCGCCTGCTAAACCAAAATCAGTTTAAATATCAAGTTAAACCAATTCAACTTTCTAATGTAGAAAAAACCTTGAATATATCAATTGTGCAAGACCATGTTCACCCTGTCTCATTTGAAGGTGTTGGCAGGTGGGAATGAATACAGCATCTTGCGGGGGTCTCTTCTGTAAAATTTTGTTTTTCAAATCCTTGTCAATACTTAGTGCACTTTGGGTCATTCCAAAGGTTAAAAAATGTACTCTTCTTCATTATTTGTACAAGACCCAAGGATAAGTAATCTTTGGCAAGAATGGTAGAGCACATTCTAAAGAGAAGGTGACTCCATTCAAGGAATGAAAATTATCCTAATATTCTAGGAAGTTTGAAGGCAGAACTTTAACAGAGGCCTGCAAAAAGGTTGGGAGCCATTGCCCTAGAAGACATCCTGAAATCAAAACTCAGATCAAGTCTACACTATAAACTTACATTGGTATAACTATGCCACTCAAGTGTGTGAAAAATCCACACCCCTGAGCAACGCAGTTGTACCAAACTAACCCCCAGTGTAGCCAGTGGTATGGTGATGGGAGGGCTTCTCCCATCAGCATATCTACCACCTCTCACAGAAGTAGATTAACTAAGCTGAGAGGACAAGCTCTCCCATCGGCATAGTACTGTCTTCTCTGAAGTGATACAGCAGCATAGCTGCACTGCTACAGCATTTTAAGTGTAGACCTGCCTTCAATCATTTGCAAAGCACACGTTTACATGGTTTCGGGGTTTATTACTCTGACTTTGGCTGATCTAAAATGCTGGAAGGTTGATAAAGGGTCTGGAAATGGCAAAAGTAAATCTATTTTTTATTAAAAGTTTTGGCATGAGGATAGGTGCGTGCTTCACATTAAAAGAGAAAAAAATAGAGTGCTGAAAAACATCCAGTCACAGGATAGAGTTCCAGCACATCTGCAGGAGCAGTGAGTTCTGTGATTTCTGAGCGCCTTGTGGTTAACCTCATGGTACGGAATGAATTATCTCCCAATTCCATCCTTCAGTAAACCACCCATTCTATAAAATGTGTCAACGAAGTCAACACTTGGCCAGCTACTAATCAGCAAAATGATAGTCCATCCCCAAGTTGTTTTCTTTTTGGCCAGAACAAAACAGAGTTGTTCATCCCATATAATTTTCAATTGTTTATATTGTGTCCTGCCTAGAGGTATCAACAACTATCATGTTTTAATTTAAACAGCCTGTATATACGTATATTAATGTTGGATGTCATGCAAGATGCCTTGTAACTGCAAACAGCTTTCAGTTCCCCACAACTGCAATTGCACATGTAAATCGGACACATTACTACAAACAAGTAAAGATGTATTGTTGTAAGTGTCCTAATTTTGAAGGGTAAGCATAAACTTATTGCACATTTTGCAAAGCAAAACAAAACTAAAAAAAGCTTAATCAAACCATTCAGGCACATTGCTCAAAGTATTTCTGTGAGAAGGCCTTAATATGTAAGTGACTGGAAGGCTCAAAGAATTGATACGGTGATATAAATCCTTTTTACCTCTTTTTATTTGCGAGTGCAAGTTGGATCAAAATATTAGTGACCTAAAGTAACTGCGGTTCTGTGACAATCATATAAAAAAAAGTCAGTCACTTCCTTAAAATGCTGCAGGAATTTTATATGAATCATATGAAAAAACCTACATTAAAAAGAACACATTATGTGATCCTGGGCAAACTTAAAAACAAACTTTTCACAGGTAGCCACTAATTGCTTTCTCATTTTCTGGGTGCCCAGCTTGACATACATGGGGTCTGATTTGCTGGAGTGTTGAGCACTAACTGCAGCTAAAATCAGCAAGAGCTATTCTCTGGTCAAATAAAGTGCTATAAAATGCCAAGCTCTCAAAATTCAGGCCAAAAGCATCTGAGATTGGGCACCCAAAATTAGTGTATACTTTTGACAATAATGTCACTATGCCTAAATTCCCCATCTGTAAACCACCTCTCTTCATAGGGATGTGAAGATAAATTTGTTAATATCTGTGAAACACTCAGATGTTATAGTTATGAACTCTATAGAATAGCTCATGAGGGGAGACCAGTTCTTTACCCCTCTGCATTTAAATCAGACTGTCTCTTCCTCACTGTCTGGGTGTCAACAGCAGCAGCACTGAAAGAACAGAAGTGACAGCTACCTGCTCTTAGTTCTTGTGCCCAACACTAACACTGCTCCTGATTGCCGGGAGGAGCAGCTACAGGGAAAGTCTTGCTCAGGCCTTGCAGCCCTGGGATACAGCATGGTTAGTCGCTGTTTGGGGATTGTGCGTGCTCAGCACAGATGGAATTGTAGTTTGGCAGCTACAGTCTCCACTGGTTATGTGCAAACTGAGATTCTCCAGAGACTTATAAATTGACAAAATTTGGACAGATTTTCACAAAAGACATATCCCTGATACCAGGATGCCCCCATACCAAATTTTAAGGTCTCCTGCAAAGTGTGGTGGTACTTAGAGCTTCACAATGAAATGATTGTAGACATTTTTTAACCTGAGCAAAACAAACAATGTATTGTTTTTATTTCCTAACCTTGTTCTGAAAAACAGCTGAATCATTTTTGCTGAAATTTTCCAAATCTAGTCAGCCTGAGGCAGACATTGGGCATGCAAATTGTCAGCCCAATCAGTTAAAGTTTGGCAAAATTATAAGCAACTGAAACCATGTCTTATAATGGGAAGTGTCGGGCAACCTTAGCTATAGCTGTGTCTCCGATAATAAAGAAAAGAGTTTTATCCCTAGAGCTATTTTCTCTGTTTCACTGTTGAAGTCTTGCAGAGATGCTTCCCCGGACTTTTTGTGCCTAGTTTCCTACTACACTTTTAAAGAGACAAACAAGAGGCCTAATTTTTAAAAAATGACTAATAGTTTCGAGTACCTCAATTTTTAGGTACCCAACAAGCAACATCTTAGCAGGGCCTGGTTTTTTTCAGAGGACATGTGCTCAGGGTTTTATCAAAAGCCAGACCCTTTCGACGTCTCTCAGGTTGAGCACTCACAAATCATTAGTCACTTCTGAAGTGAAATTTAGGCTTAGGCTTGCATATATATCTTCACAATCATCATCTATGATTACCCTCCATGTGTCCCTCCCACCCTGTCCCCTCTCCTCTCACTCCTTCCTGCAGCATACAAGCAGCTTCTAGTTTCCAAACACTCATCCAACATGCCTCACCAACTGCTGTCCTTTCTTTCTTTTCCATTTCAACTTTAATCTTCAAGAGACCGTTTCTTGAACAAGACCTGCTAATGCTAACTCTCATTAGTCAAATATTCTCTCTACTTATTATATGGGGGGAAAATACCAAGTAAGAAATGTGTTATTTTTTAAATGAAGCCATAGTACCATCAAGACATGCACATAATGAACCTAAGTAACCACATAATCTCATTATTATAGTAAGCCTGGACCCCACCTTTCTCTGTTCCTTCCCTCCCCTGCATACACATACACACTGTTGGTCTCACTAACTGAGACATGTCTAAAGTTAGCGTTTAACACCTCAGGGCATTTATTGTATTTGTTCTGTAAAATGCTTAGCACAAGTGCTGTATAAATAAAGAATATCTGCAATCGTCAAATAGCTGTTCGCTTGCCTGTGTGAAATTACTTTTAGTCCAATTCCTAGTGGGCAGGTAAACAACTCACCACAATTAACACCCTTGTTGATGGTCTCATCAGAAAGGCCAACAAGCTTCACTTACCTGAAAGATCATCTCTAAAAATGAGAAGGTAAGGACAGGTACAGGGATTAGGCTGGTGCAGTGTGAGGAAAATTATACTGCTTGCTACTGCTCATGATATGTGTGTTCTACGAATATACAAGTATATGCCAGGGCTGTCACAAGTGCTGGATTTCACATTAAAGAAAACCACTTGTCTTATTTTGTCCATTCTAACATATGTTAAAATCTTCCACCAGTTTAAGACATTTGTAAATAAACAAACATATTACTGTTTGCAGTTATTTAATAACAGGAAAAGAAAATTGGCTCTCACAAGCCTAATTGACTCAATAAACTGGGCCACTCAGTGAATAAGCAAGAAGTAAGAAAGCAAAACCAAAAAACAGATATCAAAGTGTCTTATACATGGTGAAGTATCATCCTCATGCTTTTTCCTGAGTCACCCAGAACATTTTCAATATGCCATTTCTGGTGCTACTAATAATATTAAATAATAAAATGTGCTGCTTCATTATAGACAGTGAAAGATCCATGGAAAATATTCTGGATTCCAAGCTTTTACATCAGAGAGAGTAATTTGATCAGAAATATTTTTCCTAAATATAAGTTCATATTAAGGTTGAGGTAAATCTTAACTGGTTCATGTTTGATTCTGGGACGTTTCAGGACATCACTGTTAGCATCAATATACATGCTTGCTCTTGTACTTCAAAATGTACAGTACTAGGCAACAGTCTGAGGCAGTTCAGGCTTCAGCACCATTAGTGAATACTGAGTGTCCTTGGTGTGCTTGTACAGCCTACGCTGAAACGTGTGGTGCCCCACTGTGGTGGGCCTGTCACCACAGCCCCCTTTTGTGGCAGGGGTGGGATGGGGTGTCCGTGCCTCACCACTCTCCTGTCCTTGAGACCGCCCCTCTGCGTGCGGCCTGTTATGGCCTCTCAGCCTTCTTCTCTCCTGTCCCCCTGTCTGGGGCAGTAGCATGGCCTAGCAACCAGAGTCCATCTAAACCCCCTTTCGAGCGGGGTAGCATGGCCTGGCGGCCAGAGTCCATATAACCCCCCTTTTGAATGGAGTAGCACGGCCTAGCGGCCAGAGTCCATATAAACCCTCACTGTTGGGGGTGAGGGTGTAGGGGGGCTTGGTCCCGCCCTCTCCACTGAGTCCCAAACTGGAGCCCTGGTAGCAGCAAGCTTTCCTTGCCACTCGCTCGGCAGGGATCCTCCCACAACACGCCAAGCATCAATACAGCTTTAACACCGTTTATCTCTATCGTTCCCCTGGGTCACTTCCTACCAGGAACGACAGTACCTCTGCGGCGATGGGTCCTCTAGTCGGTTCCTCCCCTGGGCTGTCCGCTGTCAGGGTCTCAGGTAAGTGCCTTGGCTTGGATGACTCCTGGATCCTGGCTCGCAGGCCCTCCCTCTGCAGGAGCTAGTAGTGTGTGTCCTTCCCCTCTGGCAGTCAGTCCAGACTGAGCTGATCTGCAGCCTTTTATATCTGATCTCCAGCTAGAGCATGCCCAGCAGAGCTTCCAGGGCATGGCTTCCTCTGCTAGGAAGGAAGGGTTAACTCCTGCTATACCAGTGCGGGGCTGCTCCGCCCCATCACACCCACCTACGCTGCTATTTTCACTCATGTTAATGTGGGTCTGTCTACCGAAACTGCAATCACACTTCGGAATGCAACATAGACATACCATAAGAAACACAGTTATAAACAGAGATAGAATTAACCTGGATCTTTTCATCCAAAACTCTTCATATTTCAAGTTGAGGAGGAGGGTTGGATTCCCCTCCCCAGATTGAACCAATACTTATTGTTTTGATTCTGGTTCAGATTTGAGCAAAAAGAACAATTCTACTTTCCACTTCTGCCCGACGTGCAGCTGAAAAATTTCAAAAACTGGTTTTGTGATATTTTCGCCATTTTGTGCAGAAACTTTGAAAGAATAGATTGTGAAATTCAAGCAGTGTTAATCCCAAAGCTAAACTCTAATCCTGATATAAACTCAGACATGAACTCTACTCTAAAACTTAATCCTGATTGGAATGCCGCCTCTTCGGCCCATCTCCAGTTATAAGTGTTTTTGTTCCTTGAGTCTGCTGGGCCCAGATCCAGTTATAATTACTTTTTTTTTTCCTTTCTGTCCATTTAATGGGATTTTTGGCACCTCAAATTTGTACTGAGCTGAAAATAGCAAATGGGTTTTTTTGTAACTTTTGTGGTGTGGGCAGACGTTTGGCCAATGTTTATTGTGTATCATCTCACTGCATTTGGCATTTGTATTGTTTCTATAAAACAGGTCAAATTCTTGTTTCTTTTTCAGTTCCACTGTGTTTTGACTAGGAGATACCAAACTCTTGCTGTGTCTTTTGTCAGTTTGTCAGAAGGGACTAGATAATGGGTACAGATCCAGATAGCAATTGGTATCATGTTCTCAAGTTACCTCAGAAAAGCAGAAGCTGATGCGATGCTTAAACAGAGAATGTGTTTCTAGTAATAAATAAGATAAGTTATAATAAACACACAGAGACAATATCCGCAGTAACATCTAAAGATGGAGAGGCAACTTGAACCATCCACAATCTCCCAATCCATAATAGATTCTCTATCTATTTCCATTAGTATTAACTGGCAACATTCATGTCTCACAACACCACGAAGCAATATTCAG
Organism: Chelonoidis abingdonii; assembly: GCF_003597395.2. Taxonomy (NCBI): domain Eukaryota; kingdom Metazoa; phylum Chordata; order Testudines; family Testudinidae; genus Chelonoidis; species Chelonoidis abingdonii. Next base: position 45,841,293 of record NC_133773.1, read on the forward strand.
TTTGTGAAATCTCATAACAAGTAGTAAATTAAGCTGTTTCAACAATGCACCCATTGCCAGTTCCCTCAAGAAAACACAGCAGTTTGTCTCTTTTGTTTGTCTTGAAGCATGTATATTTTTTCAAATAACAAATAGCTTCATTTGAGCCAACCACTAAAATTTTCATCTTATTTATTGAATGACAGAAAAGGCATCAAGAATAGAGGTGTGCTGGTATAGCATAATGAAAATTAAATACAGATATTAGTTACTATAAAAAACTTGTTTCCCTAGGCAGGAGCTCATTCTCAAAACAGTGGCACCAAGCGGTACTCCAGGAAAGCATAGGAGTTCTATCAAAAAATTCATTTAAATTCCCTTCCTAATTTCCAGTAGAAACATTGGAATAACAACTGGATTCAGCCAAAAAATATGTTTGCCTTCTATGATGCGGAAGCAAAGTTTTCAGGGATCCCTCATGCTGGCACAGACTTCCATGGCATGAAGCACAGCTGAAGTTTGGAGAGAGTCCAGCTTGAAAAAAAGATCTATTTTTATTTCTCTTCACTCTGTTTTAATGTAAACTGTACTAAGGTGCTTTAGTCAACACTAGAAATAAATGGTATTCAAATACTTTTTATCTGTAGATACCCACTCACATTCATGCTATCTAGAAACATGCAAAAGTGTTAAATTTCTCCAAAGAAAAAGTGTGCTTTCATGTCATTCCCTGAACTACCAGCTCCAAAAGGGGGATACCTCTGGTCTGGAGGTATCCCCCTTTTGGATACCTCTGGTCTGGAGAAAATCTCAGAGACCAAGCCAAAATACTTTTTTGTTTCTGTTGTTTGCAACATTATTTTTCCAAGCAACCACTTTCAAATCCTTCCTTAATTCTCATATCTTCCAACAAGCCTGCCAATAGTGACCTCTCCTCTAGCACTGTGTGTTCTCACTCTTCCATCTATTCCTTTCTTTTTGTACAGCGTCTTTCAAAATCAGATTATCAGTTCCTCATGGCAGGGATCTCATTTTCCTATGTGTTTATAAAGTGTCATTTTGAGGGATGTGGAGCTGCTACGTAATACCCTGAGAATACTGAGATGTAATCATTTTATCAACACCTTATGTGATCTGGTCAATGAGGTGAAGCTTTTGTATATTGGGTTAAGAGTTTTCTGTATGAATGTATTGATCTGGCTTAAAAAGAGGCTGTGGAGGGAAGAGCAGGAAAACACCATAATAACTATAGATAAGCAATCTCCAAGCAAATATTAGGGGGCAGTTATAGGACATATGGCTTAATTCCAAGCTTCATGCTGCAGTGACACAGCTGTTCTGAGACTGCTGGGAACTAATAGATCAAATGGTTATGAACAGTTAAAACATTTTTCTCAGGAGAGGTGGGGGGGGGATGGAGAGAGAATTTATTGTCAGAGGCTGTTCAGGGGGATAGTGACAGAGAGAGAGGCTCTGCAGAGAGAGTCTAGGGAGAGGCAGGCATGAATATAGGCAGGATTATTGTTTTAAAGATCTGTTTTCTCTTAAATGATTTGGTTCTAAATAAATAATACTTTGTTTTAAGAAAGGTAGTACTGTCATTGCTCTGAGAGGGAAGAGAATTGCAGATACTGAAGATAAATGAGGACTACTGAAGTGATCCTGGTTGATCACCTATATTGCAGTCCAGGGCCTGGTCTGGGAGTGGGAGTATCAGCTGGTTCCACCCCAAGAGAGAGTGGATGGTTTGACGCCTGAGGGAAACGCACTCAAGAATCCAGGAGGGGTCAGAGATGCAGTTAGCCCAGTCACTGACATCTATGTATACACAGATGACATGCTCGCTGTCCGGAGTCACATCTCCATTACAACTGGTAAAAGGCACTGTGGGTTTTGGAGAAGGTCAGAGGTCCTGTAAGTCAGGTATGCAAAACCAAAGGCATGAGAATCTATGAAAATAGTTGATAGTCTGGCCAAGTTCCCGTTCAAGAATGCCCCAGCATTCAATAAAGAGAGACTGAGCAGCATCAGAGAGTAGCCACATCTCTTTGGTGGCAAATGGCAGAGCACCTACTCATTTCTCATCCCCTCCTAGCAGTAGTGGGGGTAGCTCCTTCATATCCTCAGAGCTCCACTGCTATCCAGACTGTGAATGGTTTGGCACGGTTGGAAGACTGACTGTTGGGCATTTGATGTGTTGTATGAGGGGTAACTAATTAAAACTCAGTTGTAGCAGACAAGAGACTAGAAACAAAACAGAAAATGAAGAATATTTAAAGGGACACAGCTTGAAAACAACATTTCTGGCCGAAAACTTTGTATCTATTATTGTAATTTGTAACAGAAGTATACTAAGGTACTGTCTCTTTAAAATGAGTCATTCATAATCACCGGAAGGTTTCCCGGTGTCAGAGATCTCTCATATGATGCAGAGTCTGTAAGAGTTATCTTGTTACATATCTAATAAAGAAAATTGAGGTTTAAACTTTATATCCCTGGCCTCACTCTAGACTCCTGAAGTACAAAGGTTGCTGTACACTCATAAAAAAGACACTCTCAGCTGCCTGTAAAGCACAGTATCAGAAGTGACCATGTTCTGCATGAAGTAAGAAAGTGACTGTTTTTATGAGGAGAACAGAGCATCAGTAAATGATGCAAACGGCTATGCACAGACAAGAAACTGCAATCCACAGACCAACAGGAACCGACAGAAGGTACAGATGTAGAACTGATAAATGAAATTGTTTTTAATTGTTCACTTTATTAATGTAAGTTCTGTTTACCATTCACTACACTTGCCTGCATTGTAACTTCTGTTCACTGTTTGCCATATTGTAATTCAAACCCCATTTTAAAACGCTCACTCCATTTTGTAAAAGCTTCCTCCAACCTTCATTTTTATTCACAGATCCCACGTGTCTGGATTTGAGTCTGTAAATTAAGTGACTTTCTCGTAGTCAATCCTGGTTCGTTTTTGTGGCCTCAGATGGTCTGTCTAGACCTTGAGTCTGGGCGAGCTCTTATCTTATGAGCAACTGTGTGTTTTGAGCCTTGTGTGTTCCAATGCCCTTCTGAGCTGTGCTCATGTCCTGGCCCATGATTGGTCCTGTAGCTTGGCAGCTATGATGCCTGATAGGACTTTCCATGTTGTGGGGAGGCAGGTTGTTGCCGGTTCTGTCCCTTGCAGGGGTCTTTCCATGATCAGCACTGTCCTTCCTTGTGTTAGCCAGTTGGGTGGAGCCTGCTGCTAGCAGCTGGTTCATCTGTGCTGCTAGGCGTTCATGCACTGCTGTTAGTTTCTTTAGCCAGTAGGTGTTGATCATGTCTGGTCCAGGTTGCTGTTCCAGCCTTCTATGTTCTTGACCGCTGCTGATGTCTTTACTGTGATGGTGACTGGTTTCTGTTCTGGGAGATATGGATAGCGTAGTGGTTAAGAGCACCACCTTTGATACGGGAGACCGCCTTTGATATGGAGAGACCGGGTTCAAATCCTGGTTGTACCCAACTTTCCAGTAGGGTCCTTGGCAAAAGACCCCCTAACGCTTCACTGCCTACCTCAAATATGAGGTGACACGAACTAGGAGAGTCATGCTGGCTCGGATGTTGCCCGGATAACAAGGTCACGCAGATGTTGAGGACCAGGACAATCTGATGATAAGTGGGCTACTGGAACAAACATTCATGACGAACAAGAGAACCTGGAATTGATGGAATGCTACTACAACAGTAGACCTAATGGAGGGGATATATGAGGGACTGTGGATGCGAAAAGACCTACATCTACACTTACTGAGAACAGCTAGTTACCCAACATTTCAACATAGTAAAGAGGAAGCTACTCTCACAGCTTGAGATAGACCAACTCCACATTACATCCCAGATCAGAAAAGACCTGGAAGAGCAAGTGGATGTGCAGCCCCACCTGAAGCTAAACTTCACTGCACCCCTCCATTGCAGAGCACAGCAGCTGATATGAGGTATAAGATCATGGAGAGAACTAGCTACAAGTCAATCCTCGAGACCGATTACCAAGGCTCAGTGGAGAAGTACCATCAGATAGTATGTTAGAAGATGCCAATAGAGCCCTCATGACAATCCCTACTACCACCATAACTCAAACCAATGAACTGGTATATGCTACAGCCTCTGTAATCCTGGAGATGCTTGGCTACACGATCAAGAAGAACAACAGTATGTACCCACCCTGGAAAATGAGGTTGGAGGATAAGATCAAGGTGACTCGGAGAGAAGTTAGTCAGCTGGTGGAACTACAGAAGGGTGTAGAGATTAAGGAGATAGATATATATATATATATATAATCATAGGAATAAGTAACCAAACAACATTGTTTGCTGTTATCTTTTATTTTATTATGGTATTTACAATAAATGTGACAAATGTCTTGTCCCCTTTAAGATCCTGCTAGTTTTTATTGGTATAACACAGAGTACGGAGACACAGCAAGTTTATGAAAGTGAAGCCAAAGGTAAAGCAGTTAGATAGAAAATAGTATTTTAAAATAATCTGAACATGGAGGATTGAAAACCACCCCACCTTTATTTTTACTTGGTAATATTGGTGAGAATTGAAGAAGATAGGTGCCATGCTGTCTGGAGTGGCTCATGACCATGAGTACCAGCCTCAGGGCAGACTGTCAAAAGCCAAGCAGACTCTCCAAATTGGTGATATTTCACCAACTCAGTAACAAATGTCAGCTCCTGAATCACTGTAACTGTCTTGAATTACATGATAGTACCCTTGGGCACGCCAATCTATTTTGCCACCCAGGCGTTCTCGACTTAGTGATATATGGTTACTTATGACCAAAAACCCCCCCCGCAAAATATTAACGTTGCTACCAGTCTCAAGAGACCAGTCAGTTACCCTGGTAGCCAATCCTATAGTAACCTAATTAAGGATTTATTAACTAGGAAAAAGAAATGAAAGTTATTTACAGGTTAAGGCAGGCAACCTATATACGCAAATGAGTTCAGTCTCTGGTTCCAAAAGGTCACAGAGATGTAGTTATTTATCAACATTGAATGTCTTCTAGGACTAATAGAGGTGGACTCTGGAGATCTCTACTTTTTTGTTTCCTACTCCAGCTGTTGTTTTACCCACTTCCCTTTTTGAAGAAGATACCAGGACCCATACAGATAAAGCAGTCTGTTGTTGTGCTTATGGCACAGGGCACTTCCAGAAGAGACTCTGAAGGAGAAGTCAACCTAACAAGAGCAATAACCAAGGCTAATTTCAGTATTTAGCTCTTGTGATAAACTCAGGACAGACAGCTGCAAAGGCGGGGGGGAGGGTGTAGAGTAGAAATCATTCTCAGAGGGTTAAAAGGCCCTCATCCCTATCAACTGAGGGCAGGGGGTAACTACAGGTCAATCAGGTTCCACTGAGAAGGGGTTACCAGATTATCAATTAGAATCAGCTGAGAGGGAGCTACCTGAAGTTAATTAGGATCAGCTGATTCCCGCTAACGGCTGCCTGAGACCTTTTTAAACGGTCCCCTGGGGGAAGAAGAGAAGAAAGGAGAGAGAGGAGGAGACCTGCTGCCAGTAGGTTAGGAGCAGCAAGACAGCAAGCCTCACCTGGAGGGGAGGCTGCATTCCCTCCCATAAGGGAGAAAAACAAACTAAAATAAAGGGACAGACTTCCCCTGTGCCACCAAGAAGGACTATTTTACCCAAATCTGTCTCGCCAGGGCTAATATCAGTGGAGGCTGGGGAGATCGAGAAGGTACCTTGCCACACTCTTCATCACCAAAGCATCTACAAGTTAGGTAGAGAAGTTTACACACAACTGAACTTAATATGCAGGATAGGTATGCTGCACATTACAGCACCCAGCAATAAAGAAGCCTTGATTGTACTATACCCAGAAGTTTTCAGGGGACTAAGAGAGTTCAGTGGGAAGCATCACATATATGTGGACCCATCAGTCACCCCTGTTCTACACAGTTGCAGAAACATACCCTTTGCAGTGACAGACTCAGAGATGCACTGAGTCAAATAGAAAAAAGGAAAGGATCATAGCTAACGTGAACACACCCACTCCATGGTCATAATTGACAAGAAAAATGGCAAGATTAGAATTTCTTTGGATCCCAGAAACATTAATAAGGCTGTACTGAGATCATTACTCCATCCCCACACCAGCAAACATTCAGTAAAAGCATATTCACTATCCTAAATGGATGTCACCTTGGATAAGAACTGAACTGCGCAGTTTCAATATACCTTGGAGCAGATATAACTTTGTCTACTTTTCAGAAAAAAGTCAGTTAGTGAAGTGATTCAACAGAAGAATAATGAAATATTTGAAGATATTGCAGGTATCAAAGTAATAGCAGACAACATGATAACAGTAGCATCAGCTCAGGCAGAACATGATTAGATACTGAAGAAAGTGATGGCAAGGGATAAAGCAGAGAATATCAAGTTCAACTCAGATCAAATATAATTCAAAGTAAAAGAGACAAAATATATTGGGCATGTTCTCTCCTAAGAAGAAATCAGGCCAGGTGACAGTAAGATTGAAGACTAGCTGTCATAAATAGATAGCTAAGGGTTAAAACACCTGATCGGAGTGGGATAACGGTTACTTGGTCCTCACTCTCCATCCTGCATGCCGAGTTCGGATCATTCTCCGACGTTGAGTAGAGACTGTCCTCCATGCGGTCGGAACTGCCTAATCACATTAGGATTTCTGATTACGTTCTGCGCCAATACAGCTCTCAAAGCCACCTCGGCCGGCTTCCTCCGACACTCGAGGAGTACCCATGGTCATTCTGGAATTGAATTACTCCTCTCTAAAATTGTCACGCTGTCTCGGGCTAACTGGAGTCAAGCTCACCCTCTAGTGCCCTCTAATTCCAGCATGCACTTCCGACTATCGGACAAGGACCAATGTGCATGCTGTACACTATGAGCCCTAAGTTCGATGAGGCCCGGATCTACGTCTTATGAGCTAAAGTCGCGTAGAGTACAGCCAACAACAGGAACCTGGTTACCACCAATACAGGCTTCTCATGCGCCCACGATGAAGTACAGATATCTAGAGTTACCACTGATTGGCCATTGTAGCGCACTACCTTGTAGAAAGTTCATGGGCTGCATCGATGCCTGAATGTTGGCACATATTAAGAAGGTCGCCTCCTTATCAATGCATGCAGTCCTACACTCAGACCAGCCACCGTACTTAAGGCTTTCCTGTGTACTCAGCTGACAGTAGGACTTGCCTCCAATAAGCTCACAGGTGTCATGGTTACAATGCATGGATCCAGCTTGGAGAGTTTAGCGACACGCATGCCCGACTGTAAAAGTGTCTGAGATTTGATGTCAGCAAAAAGAACAAAGAAGGAGGACCCGGACCGCATGTCGTATAAGAAAGGGCAACCCCATACATCATTCTCACACCTAGGCGGTGTTTGCAATTCATTAACAATTACGTATATCTACAGTATACCCTCGTCAAACTCAGATGAGCACTCTGCTTGCGGATGTAGCCCAGCAGGAGCACCGCCACACCTAAAAGTATTAGTGACACATTTAAACTAGTGACTATTTGCGCTTCATTGACACTTACGCACGTGACCAGATGCGCATAGCAATTGGAGACAAAACCTTAGGTCGGTATCGCCGGAACTTTTTAATATCTCACCAGATGTCAGAGAATAGTGTACAACTGACACTGTCAACATCGAGGCCGCTGTTCAGACCAGCTAGTCACACCATGAAGGCAAAGGCATTAACTGAGCAACGCGCCCACAAACCCTCATCACCTGCCAAGGAGCAGACTCGACGCAGTGATACTCATCTCACACGCGCCAGTGCACAAGGATGCGAGACACACGGAGAGTGATAATAGCCAGCAACACCGCGGTCGCATACCTTTCGAAACCATAGGATGCATCTAGGACATAATCGCGTATTCGCACAAGGAAGAGATCAGATCCTGAAACAAATAGATAAGAAACCTCAGACTCTCAAGCTAAAGAAAATGCGTCTCTGTATGAGTAACGATACCATGTGCCTAGGCAAGCACTTACAGATATGCTGTAACATCTTGCGTCGCCACGCTCTAACCTAGGATATTGCATACTTCGTGTCCGCCACGTCCCCATTAGAAGCCAATTACGGGTCCTGGTATAAGCGTTATCATAGTTTAACGGAAGCAACTCCCTGATGTTGTTTAAGTAATCAGCTTATATATCACTACCTCCGATCGATGTTATACAGCAATGGTAAGCTATCCCACAGAGTATACGCTTACATAATGCGCACAATCGGCAAAATGAATCGATTCAGACACGCATGTTCTGTGAGAACAGATAGCTATGGTATCAACATTTAGCCGATCAAACCGATGAGAGGAGAAACAGATGCGTTGCCAGCTAGTATACAGGGAGTGCGCGAGAGACAGAGTGAGCAGATAGAAGGAGCAAGAACATGAGGAATACGAGTCATGATCGCGCGACACAAAAACCCCATATAACGTGCCTTCATCATACTCGAGAGGGAGCTTGGGTTCAGAAACAGGTGAGAGATGACTCTTCACTTAGGTATATCCACTCATTTCCCCTCCACCTCTACGTCATGGGAGGTTGCTTTCGTCTGTGATCTCTGCGTCTGATCAAGTCCGTGTATGCCGCGTCACAGAGCCGAGGCTGACACATCACGTATCACAAGCTTGGATAAGACTCGAAGATACAATAGGACGTGACATACCAATTTATTGCTACGTACCACGATCCCAGCAGCCAGAGAAGTAACCACAGCACGCAACTTGACCGAGGGCGGCACGAGGACAACGACTTGCACTTGAGGTTCTAATGCCAGAACGCAGTATAGAAAACACAGCACTGTAGACAATAGCGAGAGAGGGAGCGAGAGACCATCCTAGCAGCTACACACAGCGGCCCAGGATTCGAGCTTTGTGCACATTGATCGGTCACACTATCTTAATAGTAGTGCCGCAGCAAGAGGAGGCCAATAATGACCAGAGGATAGGTATCATAAACGAAGAGTCGAGAAAATAGAGGGTCGGAGATATGTAAGAGCGTCTAGAAGACTACGCAGCGACATGTTAAAAAGAAGAGACATCATGCTTTCCTATTTTTTTCGCATCCACGAGAAAGTCTATGATACACCAGCATGGACGATGAACATAACACAATACATAAATAAGTAGGAATTAGTGCCTAGCTTTCTATACAGCTGCGGATCATCACGAGAAACGTCCTCAAATGACAGATTTTAACAGGACGAGCGAGATCAGTAATTCGATTTATGCCATATTATTCTACAGATGAGCGGAATATTGGGCGAGGCAGCAGAGCACCGACGAAGGGAATGTGGGCTGCCCAACGACTCCAGCGCCAGCCAATCCCGGCAACAAGACAGGAATAGAAAGCGAAAAGTGCAAATCCACTCATGATTCAAGGACAATTTTTTCGTCACTCTCTGCGCTCTTACAGGAGCTTAATGTTTGCTGTTGAACAAACCCCCACCCCTTACTTAAGCCGAGGACCAGGTCTTGTGCGTCTGCACAAGGCAATTTTTAAACATCGTCAAGAGGTAGAATGTTAGCATCCCGCGGATAAGGATATCTCAGCACACTTGCCAACAATGACAAAAAATATAGTATAGGGTATGTATTATATAGGAAAACTAACTACAATTGGCGTATAGGGGAAGAACTAAAAACAAGGTGAAAGGCAGTGGTAAAAAGTCCCCAGTATACACTAACCTTGCCACACTGGGCAGGGACGAGAGAAGCAAAACAAGGGTGACTGATGACGAGAGACATTACCACTAATCCATAGCCAGTAGAAAGGTGACCAACCGTACCGCTGTGTTATAGGGGGCAGTCCCGAATGGTTTGTGAGGTCCTTTTCTTCATAAGGCCTTCCTAGATTGATCCTCCCCCTATCCCTATATAGATTCGACTATTCTCGTCTGTCGGGCGTCACATCAACCGCAATGTGAAAGTGATAAACACTCACATAGGCCTAGATCGAGGAATCTTCGACATGTGCTATTTGCAGCATCAAGTAAGGAGTGCCATGCCCTGTCCGTAGCCGGACTATCTCGCTGGTCTGTATCGTAACTACCATAAACACCATCTGGTAGCGAGGATGTGCCAGCTATCATCTGGTTTGCATATGCTCTAGAACCCTGCTGTTTTTTCTACATCCACTCAGCCCACGGACTGAGACTAAAATAAACTCATTCAAACACAAGGGAAGAGACGATGACAAATAACATCGAGATAAGATACACTGTGAGTATGTTCAAATGAATACATAATACATCGTAGATTCGATGAATAACCATATGAGATGCATCCGGAAAGCATGGATAGACTAATAAATAGCTAGCGATAGACGGCGCTAGGGTTAATTAATCAATTTCAGTCTGGAGCGTAGATGCAGGAGGACGAAGCATAAGGCAGAGTTTAGGAGGATATTCAAAGGAGATATCAGTTACAAGAGACTTACTTTGAAACTAAGGTGGGAATTTCATTGAATCATCTATATTAACTACGGCGTTTCACGGGAAGACACTACTAAGTTGTTATTATTAAACTTGAGTTACAGGCACATTAAAGATTAACTAGTCAGGCATTCAAGAAGTGAGTACTCTAACTACAGCTACGGCGCGCGAGCGAGTCACACAAACTGAGCGGAATAAATGATGGACGCGAAGCAATATGTTAATGCAATTGTCGTGAGCCAGAGACTCACTTTTATAGCACAAGCCAAAAGAGAGTAACCTAGTATCATTAAGATGCCAATCACATAAGTTAAACAAGGAGGGCTACTGACAGCCTCTTACCGGAAAAACACATGCACGATATGTTACAGACAATTTGAGACATACATAGAAAGTCCATTAATATAAGGCAGCTTACTACGGCCCCTTATGAGTGCGCATCACAAGTAGAGCTAGTGGCAGTAATCACCATACTACCCGTGCAACATAACCACCTGTGCATACGATTCAGCGTCGAAGGATGCCGGGGAGCATTGTATTTAGAGTCCCACTCAAAGAGAGAGTCAACGCATTGTTATTTTATCCCTATCCCGTTTGCTTTGCATTTTATATTATTTCTTGTCATCTCAACAGTGAATCCCCAGACACGGGGATAGAGTGTATGTTAGAATGCACATTTACACTCAATTCGACGCGTCAATGAAAGACCTATGAATTGCGTAGACGCAGAGGTATGGTCTCCGACAATCTGATTCTCTGGGGCACCCTCTCCCTCCTCAACGAGTCTGAGAGAGCGGCTCTCTCTATTTCGCGGCCTTTCATAATAGTCCTTTCTCAGAAGCGTATCCCTCCAGCGTGTATTCTTTGGCCTTAATAATGTTTCCTTTAACGCGCGCGGTAATTGGGCGTCACATGACACGGCAAGAGTTCCAAATGAAACCACAGACCATTCTTTGCGGAACGTACAGCACTCTCACATACCTTCTTTAGGTGGCCTCGAACTGTGCTCGTAGCTCTTTCACTGTGGCGTTGGTCTACGGCAGCTTATGGCTCCCACAGCTGGAGCGTATATCCTGTCCTGTAGACAGGAGAGGCAGCCCTCTCATTGTTAAGCTCACCTGTACCTGTTAAACACCATACTCCATGAGGCATCTCATCCAGCCAAGGGAGAGAACCTTGGAGGCTACCATCGAGAAGGTTTGCCCCAAACCACTGAGCGGATCCCTTGGGGGCTAACTGGATATAGGCCAGAGCGCTGTCAGTATGTGCCAGGGGGCATAGTAAAATGGAACTCAGGGCGAATGGACATTGGTGCTACAATTTTTGGGTGGTCTTGCACTGCCTCTAGCTAGTGTGGAATTTACGGAGAGGTCTGTTACGATGACTCCCATGCACAATTACATATCACATTGGTATGTATTAAAAGTGCTTATCTGTTCTAACACTACACAAAACAAGCCAGATATGTGTCAGGCGGGCATAAGGGTGGTAGTCAGTATGTGCCTTCTGCCACTTGAGGTTCTCAGTTCAATCAGAAGCCGATATGGGTGTATATGCACATGTCCGAGACCTTCAGCCTAGGGGTTAGGCGTATGCACAATATTATTAGGTGTCAATTGTAGATGAATAAAGGACTAACTCGTACTCGATAGAAATGCTATATGGATGTTTGAGATAATAATCATTGTAACTCCACGCTTCGTTCACTGTATTGTCCTGAGACTGTAAGATCAGCAGGTAACCCAGTGGAGAGGATTGGTGAACATTACCTGGTTTCATAAAGCTAGAGAATGTAAAAGGGTGTGAGAATGAAGAATCAGTAACCCCCAGCCAAGCTTTGTGTTTTAGAGTTACCTGCACCTGTGACCTAGAGAGCAGAATATACAGTTGACACATTTAGCGCTCGATTGTAGTATCTACATGGATATAATACGCGAGTAGCGCGAGATGCAAAAAGGACAAACAGACAATGCTATCCAGCCAGTTATCAGTACAAGATATCCACAAGAGTGTGGGCAGGGTCTCGGAGAGCTAGATTGAGAAGAAAGTTACCATAGCATTTGGGCCGCCAAATGATTACATTCTACGCAATCAATATTATGAACAGAAAAAAATAATGTAGCGTAACTACTGTAGCCGTCTGAGAAAGAATCTCTCTTCTTACCACTTTTGCGTGTCACATTGCTCTTACCGAGCATGTCACACACCTGGCTAGCGCGAGGCATGCTTTAGAGGAGAAATCAGTTACTAGTTGAACTGCCCACTAACGCCATAGTATGTGGAGACAGCTTTGCCTTTTCTGGCAGTCCAATTGGGATCCGTACAACTTCATGTCGCTCCCACGGCCGAGATGTGAGAGGAAAACAATGGAAAAAGGTGAAATATGTACTTTCTGGTCACGAACGTCTACATATAGTGGCACACTTTCGCGTTAAACTCTGAATTAATTGATTGGAGAGAGACGCTTGAGGCGGACATTTTAAATGTGGTTAGACGCCGCTTAAAGCCTTATGCATACATCGCTCTTCAAGGGGACGGGATAGATATCTTACCTATCTCTGACAATCCAAGCTATTAGAGCAGCAATGGGATTCTGAGCAAGCAGCAGCGAGGGACCGTATTTAATTGGTGGTGGCGCTATACGGTAATTGTCCAGTTCTGGATGTCCACTAATTCATGACAATTGGAATGTTTGATATTGGGAATGGGTAGGACGCGAATGAGACTGATTCATGTGGATGAACCTCACTTATATGACCCAGGTGAGCATCAATCTATTTGTCAAAAGATAGGATGCGCACAAGGGGCTGACTCTGATATGTATAGGAATCTATCACAGTAGACTATTTGGATGTCTGTGGTAATAATATTTTGATTAGAGAGGGGCGACGTTGCCAGTTCAGCATGAGTAGAAAGTTCTATGACAAGACGCCCAGTGGCTGGAAAGGTATGATCAGCAGACACAAATTTTGCATGACGGAAATAATCAGGCCTGAGAAAGTATATATTTATGAGCAAATTATTGTTTAACGTACATTGAATTAAGGAAGCGAATTTACGACAATGGGGTTCATAGGCGTGCAGTAAGGTCCCGAGCTCTCGATTTAATCTAAGTTTGATGTGGGTTTTACTCTCTAAGAGTCTGCGTTCCTAAATGGTATATTGGAGATTGGTGTGGGATAGTATTGTCTTCTATGCCGGTGTTCTGACAATTGAGGTCAGACAAGAAAGTCCCACAATGAGTCACACGTGTCTTGCCCGATGTGAACACCAATCGACCAGGTTCCATCTAAGTTCAAGGGTCACCCCTTAACACAGTATCTACAACAAAAGCACATGTTGAAGTCGAAGCGATAGTTGGCTAAGGCTCTCAGGACGGAGGCCCAGTATTTGCAATTAGGGGGGGGGGGGGGGCGGGGGGGGGGGGAGTGTACCCTAACAATTCTGTTTCCATATGCAGTATAGAGTCAGATGATAGGGTCATCTCATATAGAGAAGGCACCAGACGACAAGTATTTGTTTGGGTGAGTAGTACAGTTATTGATTGATATCAGTCTAGTGGGAGTCGTAGCGTGATTGTAGCTGTATCTATTGGTCTACCAAAAATTTCAGATTGGATTTGCAAAAGTTTGGGGATGTCATAGATCTCATGAATTATTTGGCACTCAAATCTCTATTCAGCAACATAATTAATGTGAACAACACTATTCCATTTCTTAACAGCATTCCGATTCGAGCCCCGTGACATGCGACATAAGGTTACAATGACTGATTTAAACTGCATGTCTCGCTATTCCTGGAACACTAGCCATGGGTCACTGACACCCATTACAGGTCTTATTAAACTGGTCCGAGATACGTGAAGTTTGGGCAGTGACACCTGCCGTTCTCTCACCATTATGTACATAAGACTACTATTATTGCTAATATTCATGGGAAATTAAGCTATCTTTCCATTAGATTAATGAGGAAATTTCAAAATTATCCAGTTTACCTTTTGTTACCTGTCATAATGGGTAGACAGGGAATCGGATTATCTTTATAGGTAACTATTGACCTATCTGAGACAGTTTCTTTCGAGGTACGTAACCTGGATAGGCGACGCTCTAATGTGGTGCACATGGTCTATCTGAGTGTCCCCATGAGGGGACCCTGAAGACACTGCAAGCTCCCAGAAACCCACCAGCAAGGAAGTGTGCGATCGAAGTCAGCAGTGGGTGTGGTGTGGTTCAAAAACGCATATTTATGAACACAGGAGAGAAACGGGAAATAGAAGTAGTATGCATCCTACAAATAACAGACAATGATGGTTCTTGGCAGAGGCTCTCTGTTGTTTAACAAGCATGATGGGTGCCAAACCGGTTGAGAACTCTTGGTACCCTAGGTGCGAGATTGCGCTCAGCGTACAAATTGTCTGAACCACCGAGTATGCTCGGATTCTAAGGGCAGAAGCGACTGACCAGTCCATCCACTCTGGGTTGACATAAGTCCATGGGTACGGAACTCTGTGATGTCCTTAGATTAATGATTGTCTCATCACGCGCACAGAAACACACGCTGCATCAGCCTTGGTCATACTTCCTAAGAGATGTGTAATGGGGTATAAACACTGTTGCAAGGATAGGACTGGCACTGTAAGCAACGAGGCGAACTCACCGTTTATCATCTACTGAGCAGACCTTCTAAGGCCTTTGAGGATATCAGAAGCTGGCAGACGCCGAGTGGAGCAGAGATTACCTTATATAGTAATGAGAGGATAACCCTCGCAGCAGGACCGATTTCAAATTAGAGTCTAAGATTTATTGAGGCACAGGTCACAACACACAGCACCGACGACACTTTTGAGTGGATACAGCACGTAGGACGATGAAGGTCTCTAAACCCTACAGGCCTAGAACATGGGGGTGATGGCTGCAGGCATTAGAATGTGCTCCTTGGACCTTGCTGGAGCCTTGGAATCTTGAGTGTCTTGAGAGTCCTGAAACCTCAGCTCCAATTCATATCATAAATAATTATCTAGAGCTAGTACCTAGGTAAAATAGGCCTTAATCAGATCTCTCCAGTTTTTGTGAGGTGCGCTCTATCTTAAAATATGGGGAGGGGTGTTTTATTGCGTGGTCAGTGTGTATTCATTTAATGCTCGTTGGGCGTTTTTGAGGTGACACGAAGTTAAATGTGTACACGCATCTGAGAACAGGACTGTGATATGTCGGACCAGGCTCTGCGCTTATATAAGCAACTGGCTAGAATGCGCACCAATCCCATAACACTGTGGATCAAAAAATTATTGGCCGAGACATGTAGGTCTTAGGCTAATGGGTGAGGCATGAAAATTACCGTCTGAGCTTGGACGGGGTCATCCGAATATCCACGTGCAATGCCCATCCGGACTGGCGCGTATTCTGAGCAGAGTTGTATTATGACTGTGTCTGGTATAAGTAGTTTGAAACTACTTGGGGGAGTAAACAAGACGGCTTACCTCCTAGGTCAAAGCAAGGATGGATTTAATATCGTTTGGATCTGCATTAGGATCAACTAACATGCGTGATACGGAGGAAACAGGCAAAGGACAGCAGTAACCAAATTTGCGGTCTTAATATCACTACAAAGTGATGCGAAACAATCCAGACCAGCAAATTGACCTGACACGGATGAAAGAGAGGACTTTCGTGCCGTGACATCACCCAAAGAACAAAGCAACCAGCCGCAGAGGAATTGGGGTTTGGACATTCGGAACTTATCTGGCCTTGTACGTTTCAAAGAAACTAAATTTTCAAAGGGCTTGGCTATAAATAAGAAGAATCGGGGACTCTTATGGTTACCATTCGACGACAAGGAAAAATTAGATTGATCCGCTTCCTTGCATACACTGTTCAGGTGTGTGGATCTGCACTAGCTTGAAGAGTAGAGGCTTAGAGGAGATGGCTTGGGAGAGAGTTAAGCGATGATTGTAACTGACAATAGATGATAGAATTACTAACCATCCAAGAGATGAGGTGAAGTCCTGGAACATGGCGCTTACCTCGAGGGAGCAGTCGGGAGCAGACATAACGCGCCTCAGATAAGCTTATGAGGATAACGTTTGGTAAAGGGATTAGAGAGAGGAAACTGCTACTACCAATTTTGGCACAAGATTAATTGGTGATTAATCAGAGAGAATAGCCGGATAGATACATGTCCAAAATGAGCAACCTGCTGAAGCTAGTGATGATAAGGGAGATCTCGAGAATAAGGCTACAGAGTATAGCATCCTTTCTCATTCCGTGTATGTACTGCGTTGCTTACAAAACTCCTATGAAGACTCCCCAGCCCAATGAGCTTCTATTGAGAGCGACTAGCTCTGAGTATTGAGTCTAAAAGATGTTTCACAGCCTTTCGCTGACACCATGTTAGAATTCATAGTTTTCCTTTTCACCTTTTTATAGTAATCTAGTTGGGCAATCAGTTCCTATCGGCTTGAGTAGTCTTGGTGGATATTTGTCCGCATCGCGAATGGCGTATCTCTTCGGACATTAACATTTAAGACTGGCTTAATCAGTATGCTCCGTTCCTTTCCTCATATGCGGTGAACTGCGCGGGGTGATGCCGGGGCACCAGTCCAACCCTTTTAAGGTGCTTGCCGGGTACTGGGGGCCACTTCATTGGGACTATACCCGTCTTCCGTCATCACGCTCCAGGGTTCAGTACTCTCTGCCGATACTGCATATGAGACTCAACGCGTGCCAGCACGAGTTATGGTTTGCTACTTCGGTGGCATAGGGAATGTGCTGTTCTGGTGTACATTAGGGTGTTTGACCATAGACCGAACCATGAGATATGATAGTGGCCCTAGATAGATGGGAGCAAGACGTCAATCATGTTTAGGACAACGGCCCAAGAGGGTATAGACTTGATACACAGGCTCAGATAGGAGAATAGATATTGATACCCTGGGGAAGTCTTTTCACGTCTAGCCAGAGAAAAGTCTGATCTCACACCAATGCCACAGGAAAAGTTGAAGCAAACAAATTCGACACTGGAAGAAGGGTAAAATTACTATCAGATTGAGACATATGAAACAATACTTTACCCAAAAGCGGTCACTCGCGCATTCCATCCCTGCACAATATAAAATAACGAGGTGTGATGTTTCTTTCTAACGAGATGCTGCCTAGTGAATATTTGCGGGAGTTTTTGTCCGTGTTTACCATGAAGTGCTCTAGACATAGAATAATTCACTACGGTCTTGTGGAAATGAATCTCTATCCTACACCTAGCAGCACTTAAAGCCATGCCGTTGTAAGTCCAAAGGGGGTTGCCTAAAGGTTCGCGCCAGGCCCAGTTCTGCGGAAGTTGACTTTGAATGTTGATTATGAGAATTGAGGTCAGATAGTCATTTAGAGATGTCCATGCCACCCAACAGCCTGATGGGTGGATCAAAAGCTATAGGGAGATAGATACCATCGAATGAAGTTTGAACCCTTTTGGTCTCCCAACAGTATGCAAAGCACTTGTCCATTTTTACCATGCTTTTCCGATTCGCCTGATGAGATTAAAATGATTCACACTTCTAAACTTTCGTGTCGCTTCCTGCCACTTCCCTTAACATCCACACACGACACCTGAAATGCGATAAACAGAAGAAGGTGGACTTGAGCTTAATTAACTGATCTGAAAAGCCAGTGAACTTGCCCATCAAAGAACAACAATTGCATTAAAAGGAGCTTATACTAAGAGGAATTTCTTCTGTTACAATTCGTTCATAGTAAAGGATCAGAAATTTATAAGAGAATGACTTGAAATTTCTATCAGGATAATAGTGATATGACGAGTCATGTGGTACTGGTCGTGTGTCCCTGGGGTGACCCTGAATAACTTGGCAGCCATGAACCTCCAGTAAGGAGTCTCTTTGGTAGTAACATGGGGTTGGTTTCAAAAAAACGGTATAGAAAAGCACAGGAAGAAGGTGTGAAAAAGAAGAAGTAATCATTATCAAAAACAAAATGTCTTACAGAGGTACCACTGTTTGCCTTTCTAAAGGGGGGCCAGCAGAGTGATATTCCCTAGTGATCTCGCAGCACAAATTGGTCTGATACGCATCTCACGTAACCAACCAACGAAACACACTTAGCCTCTCCACCCTGTGCACCACAGTCCAGTGGCCGGAGGGCCCCGCTCTGTGATGCAGATAATGATGGTCACATATCGCACCAAATACCAGCATGCAAGAACTTGTCATTATCCCAAGAGATGGATGGTAAACAGGTGACTCAGGAAAATCCAATGAAGCAGAACAGACTCTTATGTTTCTTCACTGCAGCTTCTATCGGATTAGGGAATCAGAAACTCAGCCCTAAGGAAAGCAGAGATTATATTCTCAAGAGTGACCAGAAAGAGTCAGGAGGAAACTGTCCAGCAATATTGAGCGAGGGCTCAACACAGCCACAGATCATTCTCCTTGGTGCACCAGACAGTAGGTCACGAGATATGGTTCTATCTAACACGAAAGGGGGTGAGCTGCCGCATATGAAGTGGTCTTGGACTTGCTGGAGATGGGATCTGATGATTTGAGTCTGAACCCATATCGCTCATTATCGATAAATCAGGATAATACTGAAAGTACCCTAGGGAATAATAGCCTTTCAGACCCAGTTCGGTTGTTCAATTAAGTGCATGTGCTTTTGGTATCAGAAGAGTGGCAGTGTCTGGTAACATCGGAACTGTTGACCACATGCCCTGAACAGCCCCTTTTATGCCACTATCTTGGCAAACGGTGCAATCCAACCTTCACTGTGGTCAGAAAAACTTTCGAGGCAAGGAAAAGACACCCATCAAAAGAAGGCTGTGATAGTTGTAATAAAAAAGTGATAAAAGAAGCTCGGTTCTGTATTCGCTAAGAGTCAATAGGAAATCACTTGCAAATGGCAACAATGGAAGGCGACAAGACAGCAGTTTAGTGTTGCGAAATACATTTTAACTACTTTGTTGATAAACACTCCATGCAAAAGCAAGCAATGTCTGGTAGCCGGAGGTGATATCATGACGATGGACAAGCTAGACATACGCGGATGAGGAAAACAGCAAAGGAACCGGACAATTTTTGCACTAAAAGTAAACAAAGGGGGAATCAAAACAATCCTAAGTCCAACAGCAAATTGACGAGGTCACTGACGATGAAGAAAGGGGGCCTTGCCTATCCCCAAGAGTAAGAGCATACAGAGAGAGAGGAACTAAGATATTCTGCTTACTTATCAAAGAAGAATTTAAAGAAAGGTTTGGGGACATAATAAAGGGAAGAATAAGGGGACCTTATGTACACATCACTTACAGAGAAAATAGATGGATAATCCAGTCTAATGTTGTCAGTGGTAGAGATCTAGCCCAGCGGAAGAGCTGGAATCTGCGATAGCTTGCTATATTCAATAGAATCTAAAAGTGAAGAAATTATAGAACATGAAAATTTCTAACTTACAAATACATCTCAGAGAACACATCACGAAGTCACTGTAGGAAAACTAGCACATCTATCCAGGGAAACGAGAAACACTCAGTAGGGGAAAGCAAAGACATAAGTCTGCGCTCTTCAGACTAAGCCCTGATAAGTTTATGGAAGGAGGTAGAAGTCGGATAGCCTTAATCTTTGAATGCCAATTAATTGGTGTGACTATTTGATAAGACGTTCATGTCAAATGACCTTGGGTGGTGGTTATGGTGGGAGATCCGATGGTTACTAACAGATAAGCTTCATCTCCCCTGAGGGTCTTCTTAACAACAAACTCATGGAACTCCCCAGTCTCCACCTTGCCTTGCAGCTAATTGGAGACTTTACAGAACTGGGAAGCTGAGAATAAGCTTACAAATAGAAGAAAGAGAATCCATTGCATAGCTGATAGAGAGAGGATGCCATGACACAAGCGAAAAGAACCAAAACAAAATCCCTCATCCCCCTCCACCGTCTCCGCCATTTCTCAAGGTTCCGAGATCTAGTAGTGCACATTAATAACTCCCCTCCGTGATCCCGATCCCTACCACCTGAGCTTTAAAAAATCCGGTTTCCTGATTGGTCCTCTGGTCAGGTGTGTTGGTTCCTTTGTAACCTCTTACAGGTAAAAGAAACATTAACCCTCC
>NC_133773.1:45861980-45965350 GCF_003597395.2 Chelonoidis abingdonii
CTCCAGGGAAGGTTTTGGGGAGACCAGAGGGGGCCAAAACCCTGGAATTTTTGGATAGTGGCAGCGAGATCAAAGCTAAGCTGGTAATTAAGCTTAGAAGGTTCATGCTAGGCACCCAGATTTCTGGACACTAAGGTCCAGATTTGGGAATTAGGCTTATGATAATCATGAACTCAGAGAAGTGGAACAAACTTATGCCCAAATTGAAAAGGAACTACTCATTATTGTGTTTCCCACAAACAGGTCTCATTCTTGTGTATATATGGAGTACAGATTGAGATAGTCTGATCATAAACCACTGGTTATGATATCCTCCAACTTCTTAGAAAAGCACCTGCAAGGCTACAACACATGTTGGCTGAAATATTATCTTAATGTCACACATACCCCTGGTAAAGTCATGTTAATTGCAGATACTTTATCAAGCCCTTAGTGGAACATAGTACAGATCTAGATGATGAAATCACTGATAAAAAAGGTCGTCATGTAGTTGAGGCCACCTCTACACTCAGTATAAATTTGTTAAGCAAACTGGAGGACGCACATAAAGATCCGGTAACACAAGTCTTATATGATATTGTATATGAGGGCTGGCCACACAGAAGACAAAAAGTGAATCCCAGATGGCAGTCATACTGGGCTGTGAGAGTCACTATTTCATTGGGACAAGGTTTGTAAGTGCCTGGTTACAAGATAATTATTCCTAACAACAGAAGGCAGGAAATGCTTAACCACTTGCAGGAATCGCACCAAGTCATTCAGAAAACCAAAGCAAGTGCAATGGCCAGGTATGACCCAACACATAGTACAAATTGCAGAAGGATGCAGGGTATGCCAGAAACATAGGCCAAATAACCAAAAAGAATCATTATAGTCTCAAGAGATTCCTAATCTACCACGACACAAGATACCCGCAGACATTTGTAATTTCGGCATACACTCATATCTTCTCTTAGTGGATTGTTTTTCCAAATTTCCAGAAATTCTGCATCTGCTAGACAAGACAGCACATCCTGTTATTACTAAACTGAACATTGTATGTGCAAGGCATACCATCTCTAGAGAGTTAGTGAGTGACTATGTTTCCTTTGCAAGCAGAGAAGTGGGTAACTTCATGAGATCTTTGGGAGTGAAACTCATCCAGTCCTGGATATCCACAATCTAATGGAATGGCCAAGAGGACCATTTAGACAGTAAAAATCAATGTTTCAGAAAATGGCTGCATCAGGAAGAGACCCCTGCTTAGCTCTTTTGGAGTTGAGAAATACACAACTGATAGATATGGAATATTGTCTGGTACAGTTGCTTATGAGGAGGATGTTGAGAACTACTCTACCATCTTCACACACACTGCTACAACTAAAAATACTTCAGAGAGATCACCCCAAATTAAAGTAGCTATAGGAAAGACAGAAGAAATATGATTGGATAACTAAGCCATTATCTGTGTTACATCATGAAGAGTCAGTATGCAGGGAAACAGTACAAGATTGGCAGCTGGCAAGGGTGGGAGATACAGGTTTGGAGCTACAGTCATATTGCATTGAGACAACTACAGGAGAAAGGTACAGACATAACAGAAGGCACTAAAGAACTTACTGTACAATGCCAAACATACATAAATCAGACATCTAAGTCAGAGGAATCACATGTGCAGCAAGAGAAACCTGTACCAGAAAACCAACAATCAAAATTAACACCATCTTCTGAGACACCTGTTGCATCAGCACCATCAGAAGGTATATTCACAAGAAGTGGCTGTCAGGAGCACATTTCAGCACAATATCGAGACTTTAATGATTTTTTTTTTAAACAGAAATTACTTGTAGGAGCAGACTGAGCCAATGGTAAAGACTGAGTTCCCATGGAATAAATGTTAACAACCTCTGACCCACACAGATTAAGATTAAACAGCAAGTAGTAAGCAGTGCTGTAATACACTACTCAGGACTCAGGCCTTGTGCAGAGGACATTGTTTGAGATGTTATTTATGAGGAGGGATTTTAAAAATTAAGAAAGGGAGATGTAGTATAGGTGAGGTATTGTCTCTTTAAAATTAGTCGTGCATAAGGCTACGATTTGGTCACAGAGAATGTGGAAGTCATGGAATCCGTAGTGGCTGGGAGCTGAAGGGTCCCCCCCACACCTCCCGTGGTGGCCAGGACCTGCAGGGTATTCCTGCCACCTGGTGTGGCAGGGTCCCCCACAGGTCCCCAGCTGCAGCGAGTGTGGGGCTCCCCTGCAGCTCCCCAATCCCCTTGGGTGGTGGGCGATCCCCAGCAGCTCCTCAGCTGCCGCTGCTGGTGGGGGAATCAATCCAGAGCTCCCCAGATCCCGCAGATGTGGGGACCTCTGGAACTCCCCAGTCTCCATGGGGGTATCATAACTTCTTACTCAGATTTGAACCTTAGCGTTCATAACCTGAGAAGTTAGCATGAACCCCTCTAAGCTTAATTACCAGCTTAAATTTGATCTCGCTGCCACCAGCCAAAAATTCCAGGGTTTTGGCTTCCTCTGGTCTCCCCAAACCCTTCCCGGAACCCCAAGATCAGAATCCCTGAGTCTTTACCACAAAGGGAAATAACCCACTTTTTTTTTTTTTTCCCTTCCCCCTCTCTCTCCCACCCAGAATTTCCTCTCTGGGCTAACCTGAGAGTTACTGATGCAACCTCTTTACATCACAATACCAAGAAGCATGTCTTTTCTCTTCCACAAAGAGACCAACCAAATACAAGGAAACAGAAATGATTCTATCTCTCTTCTCTCTCCCTCCCACAATTCCCCTGTGGTGCTGCCGAGCTTTACCCTCCGTAGATCTAACACAAAGAGAATTCCCTCCCCTTCGTTCCTTAGCCTACCCAGAGAGAAAAAAATCAAACAAAGTCTTAAAAAAGAAAGCTTTATATAAAACAAGAAAGAAAAATACACATGAACATGATCATGCAATCAAGTTGACAATTACAACAGGGCTATTACTTAAAAGAAAAATATGAATAAACAGCCTTATTCAAAAAGAGATACAATTTAAACATTCCAGCAACTACACACATGTAAATACAAAAAAAACAATAACAGCCTATCGTTTTTTCTACCTTTGTACTTACAGCTTTGAAACTGAAGATTAGAAGCTTACGGATAGAAAAAGATCCCCTCTCATAGCTGAGAGCCAGACAAAGACAAAGACCCAAAAAATTCCCTCCCCTGAACTTTGAAAAATCCTGTTTCCTGATTTGGTCCTCTGGTCAGGTGTTTGGTTCCCTTTGTTAACCCTTTACAGGTAAAAGAAACATTAACCCTTAGCTATCTGTTTATGACAGGGGGGCAGGGGACCCCTGGAGCTCCCCGGTCCCCACAGGCGGTGGGGGATACCTAGCAGCTCCCCAATCCCCACAGATGCAGTTCCCTAGCCATTGCAAGCAGCAGGGGAACCCTCACTGCAGCTCTCCAGCGACCACAGGCGGGGGTCCCTCCCAGCTCCCAGCCACGCAGCAGAGGTTGCAGCTCCCAGCCACAGCAGGGCAGGGTGCTCAACCCTCCTCCCTCCCTCCCTCCCCGTTTTGTCATGGACATTTTTAGTAGAAGTCAGGGACAGGTCACGGCTTCCGTGAATTTTTGACTGTGACCTGTGCATGACTTTTACTAAAAATGTCCATGACCAAATTGTAGTCTTAGTTACATAATCACCAGGCAACCTCCCAATGTGAGGGGTTTTTCACATGATGCCGGCACACTTACGGTCTTCATACTCAGTCTATAGAAGAAATCTTATTATCTAATAAATATCTAATAAAAAGAGTTGTGGTTTAAACTTTATATCCCTGGTCTCACTCTGGATTCTGAAGCTCAGAAGCTGCAGCATACTCACAAAGACAATGCTCTCAGCTGCCTGACCTTGCCAGACAACACAACAGAAACCACTTGGACTACTATAGCTGAAAGAAGTTAGCAAAAACCCTGTCTATTTTTCCATTTGTTTATGCTGGATATTTGACAGCACTTTGCTTATAGTCAGTTTCACTATTTTCCTGTATAGCCAGGTAGCAAGAGAGAAAATAACTAACTAAAAAGATCTTATAAATATAAATGGAGGAGCAGAAAAAAAAACTATACAACTTTTAAAAGGATTTTAAGTTAGGCTATACTTACTAAAACAATTTTTTGATTATCAAAAATGTTCAAGTTGATATGATCTTTAAATGTGTTTCTACAGTTCTTGTATAGAGAGTTTAAGATTGGTCAAGAGATTTTTTCTTTTCTTACCAACCATGCAGTAGAAATGGACCTTGCGAAAGGACTCATAAATCTGTAAAGAAGCTAGGTTTGGCAATACATGGGATTTAATATTCAGTTCATCAGACAGGGACTCTTGGATATTGTGAATGCAGTTCTACAACATATTCACTGAGCTGAAAGTTTCTCTACTAACTGGGTTAAAGCTAAATATATTTGATATTCTTCTTAAGAAGTCGAAGAAACAGACTCAGAAGAAAGAACCCTAGAAAGATCTGATGGCTTAGCTAGTTGAAGCAGCAGATAAAAACATGTTATGTCTGGGGCCTGGTGGCAATTGATTCCAGAGTCAGATTTCATCAACTCTTAGTACAGATAGTCACACAGGAGAATTGGGAACTACTGTATGCTAGTAAATCATGCAAGGGAATTTAACCAATCAATAGCCTTCACTGGCATAAAGCTTTTTGGGGAGTGAAGTAATCTTGTGGGCCTAAGGACAACCTCAGTACTACTTCTTAGGGTGAGAATACTATGGTTATAGCTACACCCCTGCACAGTAGTCTCACATTTGTGGGACCCATGCCTGCAGACCTTATCTTTCCAAAATCACTCTTGAGTACCCACACAGTATTGCTGTTGAGTCTCACACCAATGCCAATGCATACACACTGCCCTACACAAACCCAACACAATCTTGTTGTTTCTGGAACACAGCCCAGGATTCTTAGAGTCCTTGGTAGCTGTGCCACTACAGGGCTTGATTCATAGTATATTGTGGGAGACCTTGTCTGTTCATCTCTCTTGACTTGACCAGGAGTGGTTTGAGCCTATAAACATGTCCAAACAAGCCATTTTGGGGGTCTGCACACTTCCAGCAGCCAAAGTATTCAACATGGATCCTGACCTAGTGGAAGAACTTCTCCAGCTTCCCATTTTGGGAATCAGGCAGAGCACCTATGAGAACCTCGTGGACATTTTGGCAGCAGTATTTTTCCTACCAAAGACCCCTCTTGGAAGGTGACACTGACATGGCAGCTGACATCCAGCTCATACTGCTAATGCCTGTTGTCATAACCACATGTTCCCCGTATGTAGACTGGTGCTTCTGCAGCAGGACCACAAGCACAGACTGGTGGGATCACATTGTCATGCAGACCTGGGATGACAAGCAGGGTCTCCAGAACCAGGCATTCTTGGAGGTTTGTAACCTCTAACACAGGATGCATACATAAGGAGTGCGGAGGCTTACCAGTCCAGAAGTGGGTTGCTATAGCCATGTGGAAGCATGGCTACAGGTCTATGGCTAACCAGTTTGAAGTTGGCAAGTCAATGCGTGTGCAGAGGGAGTTGTCGCAGTTTGTGAGGAAATCAGGACTGTGATTCACTCAAAGATGGTGGGCATAATAAAAGTTCCTGAAATAATTGCTGGCTTTAAGAAAATGGGCTTTCCAAACTGTGCTGGGACCATAGATGGAACTCATGTAAGGAGCACAAATACATAAACTACACAGGGTATTACTCCATCATTATGCAGGCCCTGGTTGATCAGAGAAACATATTCATGGACACCAATGTTGACTGCACTGGCAAAGGGGGCTTAAGCCTGGCAAGGTGCATGATGCCAGGCTTTTCTGGCAATCAGGACTTTTCCTTCATGGACAAGTTGGGATAGTATTCCCACCAAATGACATTGTTATAAATGGAGTCACTGTCATCCTAGTGGATCTTACTTACCCCCTTTTACCATGGTTTAAAAAACTCTACCCTGATTTCAGAGGACCTGGCAAAAGAAAGTTCAATTGCCATCTCAATAGCTGTAAAATAGTGGTGGAATGTGAATCCCCAGAGCTGTCCCGAACAGGTCCTTTGAATACAGACCCAGAATGTCCTGCAGTCTCTTCAAGGACCAATGTCAGCACCAGAATCACTTCATCTGCTTCTTTCATCCAGGCTTCCCTGTGGTAGTGAATGTGATTGGGGTGTTACAAGAGTATTAACCATGCTCAGCAGATTGGCATGCACCACTGTGTGCTCAGTTCCCAGAACATGGCTGAATTCCTCATAAAAGAGTCAGGAATATGAGGGAGTTCTCAGAGTGCTGCTAGCATCCTTGATTTTTCAGAAGTCAGTCTTGAGCCCCTTAATTTGCTGTATGCATTGATTGTGGGTCTAGTCAAGCCCCAGTGCCACCAGCCACTCTGACATAGCTTTGCAGACGCAATCATTTTTGAGCTCTTGCTGGTATTGAATGTCTTGCTTGCCTTGCACTAGAGATTAAACAGAATCTGACTGTGTTCCTCTGGCCAGCTGCAAATGTGCTTGATGTAGGATTTCTTGTTAGTGCTGGCTGTAGTAAATACACAACGAGTGACTATGTTTCTCTGTGTGCAGTCTGTTTGGAAATGAAGGGTTAAATGTTGAGCAGCTGCACTTGAACAGGAGGTTGCTTCCAGTTCCTGGGAATTGGGTGGGAAGTTTTGGGATGGAAGACCTGGGAAACACAGGCTCAGGGGACTGTGGGATGGCATTGACAGATTTTCCAGCCATGAGTCTGGTAACCTGGTCTTGAACTGAGTCCATTCTGCAAAATGCCTGAGCTTGGACAAGCTCAGACCCATAACTCTGTTTGGGTCCATGGGCCCGAGTCCTGAGGGTTTTCTGGCAGAACTGAGATAGATTTATTTATGGACAGTGAGGGATTTGGGATTAAACCTGAGTCTGAGCCCAGGGTTTATTATGCAGCATAGACATACCCTATCTAGTTATCCCCCTCTTCCTAATTGCTCCACGTTTTGAAATGAATGAACTTTATTTTTCAACATCCAAAAGGTCACCACAGTAAGGTAAATGATTTTCTATCCCCTGTGTTTGACATATTCGATCCACAGGAAAAATGTTTAGCTTATCCCCACTGTACTGCATAGAAACCTGCATATTCTAAACCAGGTTCAGTTCCTAGATATGTAAAATGAATCTCCCCGTTTATTGCACTGAGATTGCATTGGTGTAACAGAGGAGAAGGTGGCCCTCTGGAAAGAGACTTCCCATTTCAAAAAATAACTTTGAACTCAGTTCTTGGCTAGGTTGGAATTACCAGTATAGTTTCACTGAAACAGCTCTGTTAAAATGCACACATACTGAGGCTTTTATTCTGAGTAGTCTATTAATAAGAGTAGTGTTACATGATATAACCATTATGGTCTTTTGAGGTGCATCTATTACTATTTGAATAAGTTAATGTCAGCACAGAGTTGCCATACTAACTGGTAGGAAAAGAATAGAATTTGAAAAATGGCATTTAATATTCATAATACTTACTAAGTGCTGAACACTAGAGAGGAAAGGAACAGAGGTGTACTTAATAAGCTGCTTTTAGGTAATTTAGTTTCCACTCCCTTTTACCTTTCTACATGAACGTGCTGAGTCCAAATTATTCCACCAATCAATAACAAAAAGACAGTAAAAAAGCTCTTTGTGAGGCATTTCAAACTGGAATGTTAAATCAGGAACTGAACAACAACAGATTTTGCTTTCACTACAAATACCTGAGACTTTTGGGACTAGCCAGTTGATAACTTGTCTCATCTAGAGAGTCTTGGAGTTCTTCAGAAAGAATTCATAATGAACCTAAAATAAGTTTTTGGACAATCATAATACTAGATGCTCTAAGGGCATAGAGAGATGCCAAGAGGCTTGGGCTGAGGTTCACAGTGCTTTTATTAGTCCCTGGCTCTGTGCTAAAATAAAATTAATTGCAGAACACTTTCACAATTTTTTCCTCAGTTGTTTCAGTCACACTGTGGATATGGTAGTGTGCGTGTGTGTGTGTGTTTTATTGAAAACAGTCAGGCAAATACTGGTCCCCCCATCTTCTTCAGCATTCAGAAAGCATCGTTTAGACATAATTTCTAAAAATTAAGGTGAAGTCCATAAACAGGACAAGTTCTTTACCAGGTAATTTATTCTTTACAATTTATTCTACTATTCTTTTTCATGTACGGACCTTGGAAAATGTATATGTCAATGTCCTAGCCATGGCCTATCCTAATAGTATTTTCTAAGGGCTTATCTTAACTACTGGGGAGATTGACATTGCTGCAATTGATGCAGCAGGTGTCGATTTAATGGGTCCAGTGAAGACCCACTAAATCGATGGCAGAGCACTCTTCGGTTGACTGCAGTACTCACTTTTCTTGGGGAAATGAAGGTAGGTCAACCAGAGAGCTTCTCCCATTGACACAGTACAATGAAGACACCGGGGTAAGTCTACCTAAACTATGCCGACCCCAGCTAGTTACTCATGTCGTTTGAGTAGCGTAAATTAGGCCTACTTATGCCAGTAATGAAGACAAGACCTTAGTTATTAAACCAGGTACAAATGGGAGAATGCTGATTTCTTATATGTGTAGCCAAGCTGGGGTCATAGGGCAAAAGGTTTAACTCTTTTCCAGTATATTAATATAGTTCTTCTATTCCAGTTTCAAGAGGATTTCTAACTCTCTTTTCCAAATTTAAAGTCTCAAAGATCACCAAA
Organism: Chelonoidis abingdonii; assembly: GCF_003597395.2. NCBI lineage: Eukaryota > Metazoa > Chordata > Testudines > Testudinidae > Chelonoidis > Chelonoidis abingdonii. The sequence goes on from NC_133773.1 coordinate 45,870,748, forward strand.
AGGATAAATGTTCTCCTACACTGCATTGGATGACCCCACTTGTACTTCCATCTCACTAGGAATTCCCATACTGGATCAGACCAGTGGTCCAAATAGTCCAATATTCTGTCTCTGACAATAGTCAGTACTGCTTCTTTAGAGAAAAGCGCAAGAAATCCTTCAACAGGCAGTTAAGGGAGAATTTGTCCCCATGGAAATCTTGCTTTTAATCCTCAAGAGTCAAATGTTGTCTTCTGCCCTGGAGCAAACACACTCTTCTCCCTGTCTCTTTCGGTAAGCCTCATAAGCTGGCTATAGGCCTGTCTTCACAAAAACCCTGGGAGAAATAACTCTGCCATGACTCAATTGAAGAAGCTAGCACCTAGACTTTTCTTTCTATCAGAGTGGCAAAACTTCTGCCCCTTCAATGGCAGTTTCACCTCTGAACTTCAGGATTTGGCCTGACTAGCACAAGTGAAAAAACTTAAAACACAAAGATCAGCAATAAGTTTCCTATCCCATAATGCTGTAATGAAGTCTGCACTTAATGACATAGTATTGTCTAGGCTACCACTGTGGGTAATAGAGCAGAAACAACAATATACATGAGAAATTCACACAGAGAACTGAGAGTAAAACTAGACCAAACATTTGTGTGAATAGCTACTGATACAGCAATTAGCTTTCCTATGGAACTTGGCATACAGTACCAATAGCTAACATGTGGTGATAAATTCACAGAGAATAAGTATAGTCTACCCAAAATTATTTCATAGACTATTGCATCAATACTGTGTAATACTTCATATAAAGTAATCCACAGTACAATATCCTATTTTCACAGTTCAGTTAATTATAAATTGTAATGTAACAAATAACTATTTAGGAAGCCATTATGTGGCAGAAACATAAATGGTGAGGATCCTATTCCCTTTGAAAACAATGTGAATTCTGCCATTGGCTTCACGGTGGGCCTTCCATCAATAACCCCGATCTACTTCTCATGCATTGGTTTGCTTGGTGTTTGTTTATGAATTGCTTTGCTCTCAGTAATAGTTTGTCAACCAATTCAGCTCTGACAAAAACAACTACTGTTATGTTTCAATTGTGTGCTCTGGATTCCTTCTTTACTGCTACAATTCTGTTCAGGAAGATGAGGAAATTAAGAGTAGTTCATATTTACCAAAATCTAAATCTAAGTCAAACCTGAATCTCCCCTACCCACATTGCAGAAATAAAAATGAAGATTCTCCCCATTTCCTTGTCAGCATTTATAGTATACCCATTACAGTGGTGTCTCAGTACTAGCTCTACATCTAGCTAGAGATGGGTGCAAAATGAAACAAACTCTCCCCCGCAAAATTCTGGAAATTCTGGATCCAGATCCAATGTGGTTTGGTCCCATCTCTGCTTTTAACCATATAAGAAAATGTAACAAGAAGAAATAAAGTACAATAAAGTGGGAACTAAAAAGTAAAAAACACAGGAGACTTATCCATTTGGAAGGAAAGACATATTTCTCACTTGGGGTATTCACCTTGCCCTGTAATTGATGTCAGGTGTAGTAATGCAGATCTGCTGTTCATGTGTAAAGATCACTGTGGGCTCACTGACACTTATCTGAGAACCGTTGCTGAAATTTTCACCTGATCTCTTCAGAGGACTTGAAGACTTTTTTCTCTCTCTCATGGACAACTTCTCTTGCAATACTGGAAGGTGTACTCATTTTATCACATTCTCTCTAAGTTAAACAGACTGTTCGATTTTGGTGAATTCAGTGGAATTCCTACAGCAGGACACGAACTCAGGACAAGATATAATCAAACTGATTCATATGAAGACAGGCAACTCTTTGTCAAAATCTCAAACTGAACTTGTATCAAACCTCTATAGAAAGAATTAAGAACTTTTCATTTGACAACATGGTACCTGTCATTAGGGATTTTACTGCCCTAGTCTATTATAACAATATCTAAATACTACAGAAAGGGACACAATACACAAGTTATGCTAAATATAAAGACAAGGAATTTAATGTTACACAATATTTGTTTCTTTTTCACAGCCAGTACACTACCATTTCTTTTCTGCTTTCCAATAGTAATGATAAGTAACAGGTATCAGAGGTATAGCCGTGTTAGTCTGGATCTGTAAACGCAGCAGAGAGTCCTGTGGCACCTTATAGACTAACAGACATATTGGAGCATGAGCTTTCATGGGTGAATACCCACTTCGTCGGATGCATAAGTAAGTAACTGGAAGTTCCAACTGCTTTAAAAGATTTTCATACAAGTGAAAGCTTCAATAAAAATAAATGAACATTTAAAAGAATTTTTGGAAGGCCCATACTGGCATCTGCTCAATCTCTGAAGCGACATCTGCCAATTTGTTCTTTATTATTTGGCTTATTTCAGTTGCATAAGGGTTGGTGGGTGAACAAGTGAGAATTTTTTTCTTTACATCTTTGGTTTTCATTTAAAAAATTCTCATGAGTATGTGAGTAAAGAGTCCCTTTATTCCTATGTTTGGTTGGTTAATCTGGTCTCCTACAGGCCCCTTACTGATTTTCTGATTCATATGTTCAAAAAAACAATATATTCATTCTGTGGGGTATCCAACAGCCTTTCCAAGCAATTTGTCTCGGCTTTCTGTAGCCTCTGCTGCTCTTTGCCTTCCTCTTTCCTGGTGAAATACCAAACAGCCCAGTGAGACTCTCAGAGCCCATCACTTGCTGCTCGAGTATTCATGAAAACACAAATGTGGGAATATAGTTCTTTTGAAAAAAGGTTTTCCCTTTTTTTTTTTGCATTGCTCATTACATTGTGAGGAGTTACAAATGGGACCTGCCTACTTCAATGACTGCCTCTCTCCCACAGACCATACTGTTCTATCTGCAATCAGAGGAGGCACCCAAACTGGAATCCTCACTGCATAAAAAATAAGGGTCTCCAGTAAAGCCTTCTTGATATGGGGCCTTCACCTTCAACCTACTCCTACCCTCAATCTGGAAGAGCCTGGGACCATTGTCAAGGTCTGTTTTTTTTACCCAGGCTTTTGCACAGGGAGGAGTTTGATAAGGGATGATATTTAGTTTTTCCTGGGAGAGGGAGGTTTTTGGTTGGGGGGGGCGGGGTCAGTGAAAGGTTAACTGCTGATGTGAGACTGTTTTTTCCAAACATCTATAAAAAGTATCTAAAGTAATTTTTAGGTGCTTTGTTGTACATTGTGTGGTTTATGTCATAAACCTAAATAAATACATATAAAAATGAGAGCAAATTTTACTTGATGACATTAAAGATGCAATGGGACATTTTGCAAAAACGAAGACGTTAACCTCAGTGTCCTCCTGGCCTTGTGTGTGTGAAGTACATTCTATCTAGCTAAATTCCCCCTGCAGTTTCAATTGGATACACGTTCAACTTTGTGCTCTAAATTGCTATGCAGTATTGCTGTGCAGCTACTGCAATTCATTCCACAGGAAGCTGCACTTCATTGGTGAGTGAAGTCATTCTTGTATGTAGTGTGATTTGTAAAGTACTTTGTAATAAAAGGGTCAAGAAGATAATGAAAGATAAAACTATGTATATTTTCTGGCAGGCCATTGTATTATTACCTCTCACTATTACTGTGTGTATGTATACTATATAAAGTTCTATGTGCATTGTCAGTGGAGTATTCTGCATGCGGTTTCCATTCTGTTGCCTTCAGTGTTTTTGGAATCAATTGAAGCTGAAACATCCTGAAAGAAAAAGTTCAGTTTTTGCACTCCCTGGTTTCAATTATTTTTAAATCTGACGCACAAACACTGCTTTTAAAGATATGTGACTGAACAGCCAAATAAGGATCTTTTGATTTTTTGAAATACATGTGGTTGAAATCTGAGACCCACTTGCTGCCAAGCCACAGTATTTGGAAAAGAGTATTGGCACAAGAAAATAAGCCATTGTTCAGAGTATAATTTTAAGAGGGACTATCCTACAAAAGGAAAACGTAAATTCTCATACTTTAGCTCATGGTTATAGGACAATCCCTTAATCCTTTGTTAAACACTTAAAGTTGAAATACAGACTCTAGTACTGTTTAGTCAAGATCTCAGAGGTAATCTCATGATATAAACTACACTAGACTCTACTTAGATTTTTCTTTTTTAAAAGAAAAGATCAAAATTATATGAAATCACAACAACGTGATGGAATTGACCATCATATTAACGCTTCTAGATCTGTGCTACATATGTTAATGTTGCCTTCTTTTGCATTCAGCCCTTTCAGGAGCTTTTGCCATTAGCTTCAATTAAAGCAGTACTAGACTCATGATGAAATGAAAACACCTTCTAGGAAAATACGGTATCATTAGGTAAGGATGAATATCTTTACAGTTCCACCATCAGGTGCCAATACATGAGTTTATTGGGGGTAAAAATTAAGATTTAAATTACTTGTGTTAATGGTTGCATAAAAATGAATTCAACTGCCATAACTATTCCTGGGACCATTCATGAACAAAAATGAAGAGACCAAAAGTGTGAAGTAAAAAAATATGGGGAGAAATTAGCTATTTAGAATGCATGGGCACAAGATTAGAAGAAAAGCAATTGCACACCACGGACATCCATATGAAAGAAAAGGGTAATCAAAACTGAAAGATTAAACTTACAGAAAAGAGAAAGCTACAGCCTTGAAGATGGGCAGCTTGCAGTGGTTTATTTCTAATCCTAAATAAAATGAAATATGAAGGGCAGCTGTGAGAACATGAGACAAAAACCAAACCATCTTGAAGTCAATTAATTGGCAATACAGCCCCAGACAGTTTATAATTGTGCAGTTATTCTAATGCCAGATCTAAGGTACTAGTTGATAAAAAGCATATTTGCTATTTCCTGGCAAATTGAGTAAAAAAAAAAAAAAAGTCTCCCACAGTTATTGATTCTAGTAAAAAATTTATCACCAGCTTGCAGCAATCCTGATTGAAATTAGAGGTGGACCAAGCCACAAAGTTAATATACAAATTTCAGCTCCCCTAGATGTGGAGTGTTGATTCAGGTCTCAGTTCAGCCCTATGTATACTTAGGCTACTGCCAAATTTGGATCTTGGATGAGTTCTTGATTTCAATCCCCCTCCTCCCCTTGTTGCTGTCCTTACCCTTACTCCTGGTTAAAGTTTGGTGTTGCTTGGAGTCTGAGTCCTGGTTTGGATTCATCTTTGACTTTGATTTTTAGTAACCATCTTGTTCCATTCTTCGCAAGTTATTAATTTCTGACAGTTGTTAATGGCCAATGCAACAAACTGGTGGTCTTTGTCCTCAACACAAAACCAAACACATTTAGCATTAATTGGAGGCCTTGGTGGGAGTCCTAGCAAAGCATCCAAGAACTGAATAATGAAAAAACTATCCTTTTACCTCATAGATCAAACACTACTTCAGTCTTGTCAAATTAACCAAACTAAGGTTGCTGTCCCTGAGATCTCAGTCTTACTGCATACTGTCAAGCTGTGTTCTGTCTCTACAGCAGCATTAAGAATACAATCTCTTGCATTTTCCTTGATTAATAGCATCTTAGCAAAAATAATTCCATATATTGTATAGTAATTTCCAGTCAGCTAAGTAGCTGGACATAAGCTATTTGAATTGTTTTCTCAAATAAATTAGGAAAACCAGCAGTTCAGCTGACAAGGAATAGATAATTCCTTGAAGAAAAATATTCTTTACAGAAAAGGTTACGTGACAAATTCTGCCCTTGGTCATATGTGCACGGCTTTCATTGAAATCAGCAGTTTCTGCCTATGTACATCTAAGGGCAGAATTTGGCCTGAACTGTGAAGTGCCCAATCCTGCAAGCACAGTCATGTGAATAGTCTCAGTGTGTATTGTGTTAAAGATTCTGTGGACCAATCTTCAAAAATGTGCATGCAGTTTTGCATGCACCCAACCTAGGCGCATAAACCCCCTGGTGTGCATATACAAATCACAGTTTGGCACTTGCACACCTTTGTATACCCCAAACTCTTGACTTGTACAAACATAGGGGCATTTGTGGATGTGTACTTTTGAAGAAATTATATTTATTGCACATAAGGATCAAACTATTACAAGTTAGTTTAGGGTAAGTGTCAGAGGGTAGGTCCACTGTATCAGGGGGAGTCAGGTAGTGGGGAAATTAAATCATACCTTGGGTGGCCTAAGTGGCCTAGTCTCCCAAGTCATCACAGCAGCCTAGGGCAGCCTTGTCTAATGGTTAGAGTCTAAGCAGCAGCCTTTTGATATCAGGCAGCATGATCCGAGTCACTAAACTATTCTTCTAGGAAGGGCAATACAGCCTGGTGGCCAGAACCAATGGGACTATGATTCATGGCAGGGCAGTGCAGTGTGGCTTGAGTCAATAGAACTACCCCTTGTGGCAAGGCAGTGCAGTGTGGCCTTGTGGCGATGAATGGCAGCCAGGGCAGGGAGACCTGGGCCCTCCCTACTCCACCAGTGCAGTGCCATGTCTGCAGTGGAGGTATCTGCCACTGACTCAGCAGGGATCTTTCTGAAACACGCTGAGTCTAACAGTTCTACAGATAGTTTTACAGATCCATAGTTCTACAACTGGATCAATGTTTAGGTTCCCCTGAGCTACCTCCTACTCATCCTTCCAGAGCTTGTAGTCTCAGGGGTTAATAATAATAGGAGATATACCAATCTCCTAGAAGTGGAAGGGACCTTGAAAGGTCATCCAGTCCAGCCCCCTGCCTTCACTAGTAAGACCAAGTATTGATTTTTGCCCCAGATCCCTATGCGGCCCCCTCAAGGATTGAGCTTACAACCCTGGGTTTAGCAGGCAAATGCTCAAACCACTGAGCTATCCCTCCCCCCATTCTGTGGTCTTTTCTCTGTCTGCAATGTCAGTCGGTTGGGGTTCGGTTGGCACCACAGCCCAGCTAGAGCACTGGCTGTCTCTTTGCAGGAGCCTGCAACACACCTCTGCTCCCTTTGGTGGTCAGCCCAGCATAGGTGCTGGAACCACAGGTTTTGGGGGTGCTGCTGCACCCCCTGGCTTGAAGTGTTTTCCATTATATACAGAGTTTACAGTTTGGTTCAATGGCTCTCAGCAGCTCCACTATAAAGACCAGCACCACTGCAGCCCAGACTGAGCTGAGCTGCTCCCTTTTATAGCTTGGTTTGAGCTGCAGCACGCCCAGCTGAGATGAGAGGACACAGCCTCCTTGGCCTACTGAGTATGTTGAACCACTGCAGGGTTGGTACACCCCATAGGCTGCATATGAGTCTTTTGTTTGGGGAAGCTATGCCCAGGAGCACCTGACGCACGCTAGAAGTCAAGGGCCACCAGTGCCTGGACCATGGCCCTGCTTCCCTGAGGCCCTGCCCCATTTTTCCCCAAGGTCCCACCCCCACTCTGCCTCCTCTCCTGGGGTCCCACCCACCACTCCCCATGTGGCTTCACCTGCTACTCATTCATCTCTTCCACCTTCCCACATCTCATACTTAGAGCAGGAAAAAAGTGGGAGGGCAACTTTTAAAGATGATGGGGCCATGGTTCCACCTCTTTTCTGTTGCAGCACCCAAAAGCTCTGGCATCAGCACAACAGGAGAAGTTTTCCCACAGCTGAGCCACTCAGTGAAAGGCAGAACCTGTAAAGTCCACCACCACAGGAGAAAAAGTCCTCTCTGCCTCTCACTGGCTGACCCAGCTGTGGGATTCCTCCTCCTCCTGTGTTGATGCTGGAGCAATTCAGCTTTATATCTGCTAGGACACCAGAACGGGGTGGGGGGAAGGCCCTATCTCTTTTTTTTCGTGTCTTAAGGGTGAGCAATGGTAGGGAGGAGGGGAGAGGAGCGAGCAATGTGTGGGCCTTAGGGGGGAAGAGATGGAGTTGGGGGGCATGGTCTGGTCACTGGTGGCTCCCTCCGCCCCCCCCCCCCATTTATAGGGAGCTTCTAGTGCTCCTGCTCACGGTGCGTAAAGGCGCCAGTGGTGGGCCAAAAGGAGGTGACTCACATTCGGCTTTTCCCTCCTGCATGGCCAGCCTTTTTTATTTGAGGGCAGCTTAGCCCCAAGCATCTTATATGCACCATCCATGGTATATGCACCAGCCAAGCATCTTATATGCACCACCCTGTCACAGTAAGCCAAAGAAAATCTGTGAAAAGGCAGAAAGTTTCTCAAGCTTCCATTTAGCAGGCTGAACACACATTCATAAATGCTGATGCTTGTCGGAGAACTACAGAGTACACTAACTTTACTAAGCTTCGTCTTATAACCGATTTAAGCAAAGCCTCTTAACAATTAAACTGTGTGGTCAGTGCTTATGTTTTCTATAAGTGGCTTTTCCAAAATTGCTTTGTTTTATAAATAACTAATTCTTCCTGTTTTTCTGCTCATCTTTTATTTGTATAAGCTATGCTCCAAAACAGAAGCAAGGGCAAATCTTTACTGTAAAAATTACCACCACTAAGTAAGGGACATATCATGCGTATAGCAACAGAGTCGTGTAGTGTCACTGTGTTCTGAACAGCGTGCACAAAGCCCATCCCAGATAATCATTAGCAAAACCTTTTAAATTTTCATGCTGAAGAGAAACAAAACTGAACTGACGGTGATGCCTGTCATCTGGCTTCAAGCTATTGTTATATCAATACACTGAAGTATTCTCAACCAGAATGTTTTCTTTTGATGCAGTAGGAACATTAGTGCTTGGTACATACATTTGATATTTATTGTTCATTAAGGATTCTCTAAATAGGAATGATTTGCAACACAAATTATACCCCCATAAAGTCTGAAAACTGCTGTTTTTCAGTCTCTGAAGTATTAACCTTGTAAACAACATGACAAGAGTCACTGAATATAAATGCACATAATATGCACAAATTGATTTACGAGAAATTCTTCAAACACACTTTTTTTATAACTGCGGTACCTTCCTTTGGCAAACTCTTTTTACCCCACGTAAAAAATCATTGTGAAAATTTGTTTGTTTAAACTAGGAGAGTTTCTTCATGCATGCATAGAGTATCGAGTAGCTAAATAAAATGCAGCTGAGAACACTAAGCTGAGGACACCAAAATGAGTCACCAGGCAACTGTACATAGTAAAGGATTTAAACTAACACAAAAACCTACTGCAGAAAATGGGTGATGATTGTATCTGCCACTTTCAAGAGGCATGGGACAAAAAGGCAAGCAGGCTCTGGCAACTGTACTGTCTTATTTAGTGTGAGGAAGACTAGTTCTCCTTCTATACATTAGTCATCAACACCACTGCCTTCAATTTGTATCCTAGTGAAGTTTCCTAAAATGTGTAACATGTGTGACATTCCTGTAGAATTAATGTGCAAATATTGAAGCTAAGAAAAATACAATATGCAGCTTTCAGTGCTTTACCAGCTAGACAGTCAATGTTACCCAGGATAAAAAGTGATCCATTTTACAGGTGCATACTTTCTCTACATGTGGTTTTTGTTTGTTGATTATTAGAAATATGCAGTTTGGTCAATCTGGGTTTCATGGAACAATTTCTGTTATCTTCTCTAACTGGGAAAAGAAGTAATCACTAAGGCCAAGATTTTGTCATGGATATTTTTAGTAAAAGTCACGGACAGGTCAAGGGCAAATAATGAAAAATTCGCAGAAGTCAGTGACCTGTCTCTGACTTTTACTAAAAATATCCATGACAAAATGGTGAGCCTAGGCAGCTACAGGTGGGCTGGGTGCTCCAGAAGCTCCCACCACCCCTGGGGCTCAGAGCTCCAGGGTCTCCCAGCCGGCACTGGCTGAAGTCATGGATGTCTTTGGAAGTCACAGATTCCATGACTTCCATGACCTCCATGATTAAATCACAACCTTAGTAATCACACATCAGCAGAAGCAAGTGAGGCTCTGTGCATAATTTCACAACCTCATCTGCACATAGTTTTACATCTTATAGGAAGGGTTCTGCAGATTGATTGTAAATATCCCATTTTTAAATGTGTTGTTAATGAAAGAAATAAGACGGTTTGAAGGTGTTGTTAACTAAAATTTCCTTTTTATGATGGATGAGACCTGTCAACTCTGCAAATAAAGGCAGTCCTCACCAAAAATCCCAAGAGAAGCCTGGAAAATCTTGCTCAGTTTCAGTCCTACTGGTGCTAACAAACACGATTTATGATTACAAATCCTGGTGTTCACTGGCCAAACAAAGTAGTGTTTTGACATCCTGGATGCAGAAAAGCAGAGAGAAAAATCCAGCTGGCACAAAATCAGCTATTCAAAATACAGTAATGTGTGAGCAAGAAGGGCTCTTAAGAGAATGAAACAAAAGTACAGAGCTTCATGAGCTTTTTTGGCCATAATTAAACCATCACCAATGAATCCATGTAACTGTGTATTGCAGCTTTAACTGAGACCCCATGTGTTCAATTGTTCTGGTTATTGCTATCATTTTAATAAATACATTCGCAAAGTAATGTTTTCCATCTCTCCATTCAAATGTTTTCCATGTGCTAAGAATGTTCAGGTCTGACTCTGAACTCATATCTTGTAATATAAGGAGAATTTAATATGAGTAAAGCCATACTATATATTGCAAAGCCAAGGACAACCTGTCAGGTTTGCTGACAGAATTTGTGGATTCTTACAGAAATAAATATGCATTCCTACTTTGACAGACAAGCAGCTAGATCATCTGATATGCAAAATAGTTGTACCTCCCCTGGTACTGGTTTATACATTGTTCTGACTGGGAGATTCTGATTCATGTTGAGAATAGATTTCTGTACTTAAATTATTACTGATAGAAGTGAATTGGTTCAGGTTTGGCTATGTAGGAATATGCAGTATGTCATTCTGCACCAATAGCACCCTTCATTCAAGGATTTCAAAATACTTCACACACATTAGTGAGTTTAGCTTCATGCCCTTATGAGCAAAGGAAGTATTACAACTCCCATGCAATTGACTAGGAAACTAAGACACAGCTGTTAAGTAAGGCACCCAGGGTTGCACAAGTCAACAGCAGAGCCGGGAGCAGAATCCAGATTTCCTGACCCTCTGTGTTGTCCTTTACTACAAAACAAGGGAGATATTTAGGTCCCCCACAAGATGGAGTTTGGTTGTTTATATATCCTGTGGCTGGCACTGTAGATGTTTGCTGGTTAATAGGATATAACTTTACCAAGGAAAACATTTGAGAAGAGTGAAGGTTTTTATAGAGACACTTATTTCTCTTTATAACCTGATATACTACTTTGACATCAACAATACTATCCAGGACAGACACTGTCTTGAATTAGTAACTGGAAGAACAATAACTTAATAAAGATTATTCAGTGGCATTGGTAAAACAGGATCTGAAAGGGCCAAATTTATCTTTGAAGGAACTCCAACGAAGCATGAAAATGAAGAAGAATCAGCAATATGGAGCCAGCAAAGTTACACTATTGAATAATGAACAGGAGTACTTGTGGAGCCTTAGAGACTAACAAATTTATTTGAGCATTAGCGTTCCTGGGCTACCACCTGCTTCATCCGGCTGTAGCCCATGAAAGCTTATGCTCAAATAAATGTGTTAGTCTCTAAGGTGCCACAGGTACTCCTGTTCTTTTTGAGGATACAGACTAACACAGCTGCTACTCTGAAATCTGTCACTATTGAATAATGTAGCTCTGTCATCTTTGCTCTACCTCTCTGGCTATGTAGTTTCCCACTCAGTTCCTTCACTGACCCTATATCAACTTTCATGTCAAACTGAGACCTTAACCTTCAAGGTTTTACTCACCTGTTCTCCTGGCTACTTCATGTTGGATTCCCACCACACTCTGGTTCAGTCACTGGGTTGTGCTACTTCCACTTGTTTCCTTCTCTCACAATCACTTTCCTGCCTTCCCCTTTGCTATTCCCTACAACTAGATTGTCCTGCTTGTTTTTCATACACTACACGTGAGATTCACAACTCTTTCCATCCTCACAGCATTAGCTGTGAGACTTGGCTTGGTAACACCTCCCCACACTTTCATTGTCCACGGAAGACTTTGGAGGAGAAGACTCCATGGTCTCCCAGCAAGATAACTCCAAAAGTGTTTCACTCTCACACAGTGTCTAAAGGGAGAGGTAGGGCTAGCTGAAAATTTTCTATCAAAACCTTTTCCTGATGGAAAACTTGGGTTTTGACTCAACAAAAATTTTCACAGAAAATGTCTGCTTTTCTGAAAGTTTTTGATTTCTCATTGGAAAAATCAAAAACCGAACACTTTGGGGGAGGGCTGGAAAAATGGGTTTTTGTTTTTTTAGTTTAAAGCTGAAATTTTCTTGAGGGGAAAAAACATTTCTGAGCAACTGTAGTGAAAAAGTTTGTGACCCTTCTCCCCAGCAGGAGAAGGGAGCAGCATTGGGCCTGTCACTGCCCACTTTGGCCGTACAATGGTTTACAACTTTAGAAACAGTCCAGAATAGATAGCTTACCTGGGAACTGTTATGTTCATAGCATACAAAGACATTTTTCAAAAGCACAAAAAAAGAAAACTTTCAACACAACACTACTCCATTTGTTAGAATTCAGAACCCTAAAAGACAAGAATCAAAAAATTTGAGAGACACAAAGTAGGCTGCTCTTTCAGGCAGAGAGGCACAACTCTACCCATCTCACTGTAGATTATCTCTTTGCAGCAGACTGCTGAAATCTGAAATTGCATGATGCCCTACAGACCCCACAACCCCCTCCCTGCTCTGGCTTCAAACAAGACCTGGAATACCCTTAATCTTAAAGTGATAGCTTGTAATTTTAACAGTTGTCAATGCACCACCGGAACGACTATTACCGGGAAACTTCAGACTGCCACAAAAGCAGGTAAGGAGAGGAGAGAAGAGTGGAACATTAGTTAATGTAGCGAGGGGGGTCCCCTCCCCCATGCTCCTGAGACAGAGAATAGGCTAGGAACCCTGCAGTCCCGGGCAGAGGCCCGGCCGCCTATCTCCGCCCCCAGGAAGTCAAGGGGCGGGACCAGAAGTTCAAGGCCCCCTCTGCCTGTTCCCCCCCCAGGAAGTCAGGGGGTGGGACAGGAAGTATAAAAACCCAGTCCTAGCCCTCAGTTAGAAGGAGGCCACCGGAGAAGGCAGACGTGGGTGCCCGAGCTCCCTCTGGGCCCGGCTTACCCCACGCTCGGTATCCGGAGGGGTCCTGGCCTGACCTCCCCTGGGGCCAGCACCCAGAGCAGCAGGCCGCGCCTTCCGACGCTTCGCCCTGCGGAGGACTGGACCAGAACACCACGAACCCCCTTATTGCTCTGCCCTGCCCCAAAGGGCCAGAGCCCCTAAACTGCTTATTGCTCTGCCCTGCCCCAAAGGGCCAGAGCCCCTAAACTGCTTATTGCTCTGCCCTGCCCCAAAGGGCCAGAGCCCCTAAACTGCTTATTGCTCTGCCCTGCCCCAAAGGGCCAGAGCCCCTAAACTGCTTATTGCTCTGCCCTGCCCCAAAGGGCCAGAGCCCCTAAACTGCTTATTGCTCTGCCCTGCCCCAAAGGGCCAGAGCCCCTAAACTGCTTATTGCTCTGCCCTGCCCCAAAGGGCCAGAGCCCCTAAACTGCTTATTGCTCTGCCCTGCCCCAAAGGGCCAGAGCCCCTAAACTGCTTATTGCTCTGCCCTGCCCCAAAGGGCCAGAGCCCCTAAACTGCTTATTGCTCTGCCCTGCCCCAAAGGGCCAGAGCCCCTAAACTGCTTATTGCTCTGCCCTGCCCCAAAGGGCCAGAGCCCCTAAACTGCTTATTGCTCTGCCCTGCCCCAAAGGGCCAGAGCCCCTAAACTGCTTATTGCTCTGCCCTGCCCCAAAGGGCCAGAGCCCCTAAACTGCTTATTGCTCTGCCCTGCCCCAAAGGGCCAGAGCCCCTAAACTGCTTATTGCTCTGCCCTGCCCCAAAGGGCCAGAGCCCCTAAACTGCTTATTGCTCTGCCCTGCCCCAAAGGGCCAGAGCCCCTAAACTGCTTATTGCTCTGCCCTGCCCCAAAGGGCCAGAGCCCCTAAACTGCTTATTGCTCTGCCCTGCCCCAAAGGGCCAGAGCCCCTAAACTGCTTATTACTCTGCCCTGTCCCAAAGGGGCCAGAGCCTCTAACCTGCTTGTTGCTCTCCCCTGTTCCAAAGGGCCAGAGCACCTACACTGTTTGTTCACCGTCAGCCCTACTCAAGGGCTCGGACTGCAGACTACATTCGCTCAGCCCCTGCGGCCACGAACTGAGCCCCGGCCAAGGCCGCTACAGTTAAGAAAATAGACTTTAGACATGGGAAAAAGAAAGTGTGCATTGAGTAGTTCAAAACCTGGATGAAAGTTCAGGCCATTTTTTTATGTGGGATTAATTTGCTCTTTCAATCCCTATTTCTATACTGTATGTTTCAGCAGAGGCTGAGCTAGCAATGAGGAGGCAGAAAATGTGCCCTCCAAACCCTGTTCATAATCTGAAGTTGATTTTAAGAATTTCTTAAAAAAAAAAAAACACTTAGAAAAGGTGGTTACTTACCCTGTGCCATAACTGAGGCTTTTCGAGATGGTTGTCCCTTACAGGTGCTCCACTTTAGGTGAACCTGCAACCCTGCACTTGTAATCAGAGATTTTTAGTAGCAGTGCCTGGTAGGGTCACATGTGCTCTGTCCCTGTCTCACGCCACCTCATAGCACTGTGCAACCAAACCTCCAACACCCTCAGTTCTTTGACTACCGCAGACTTGCTGGTGGTTCAAGAGGGGCCCCAGTAAGGCATCTCAGCACCAGATTGAGGTCCCATGATATTGTAGGGGCTCATATTTCTGGCTAAAGATTGCAAAGAAACCGCTTGAGAAAACGTTTAGTGGTCAGGTGAGCGAAGATAGGGAACTCATCCACTTTATGGTGGAACAACGGTGATTGCTGTGAGGTGCACTCTGATTGAGCTCATGGAGAAGCCCAATTTCTTAAGTTCCAACATATATTCTAGTACCAGTGGTAAAGAAGAGGAAGTCACCATGATTTGTCTATTTTGGCACCATGTATTGAATCTCTTCCATTTGTGTAGGTATATATTTTGCATTGTTGGTATTAGACTGTTTAAAAGAATGTCCCTTACCTTCTCTGAAAAGATCATTTTGCTGTCTCAGAGCCATGGAGGAGCCATGTCCTGAGGTGGAGTCTTACCAGGTTTGGGTGGTAGACCTGGCCCACATCCTAAGACAGGAGATGAGGTTGAAGTGGAAGAGTGTGTGGTGCCACACAGCCATCTTTAGGAGACAAGGAAACTATGTTTTTCTGGGCCATGTGGGGCTATTAAGATGACTCAAGTTGTCTATCCTAACCTTGTGTATGCCCCTGGATAGGAGAGGGCATACTGTAGGGGTGCATACCATAAAAGGAGAAAGTCATCACCTAGATCTGGGTCCCAATCCCACTCTGGAGCAGAAGTGTGGGAACTTGGCATTTGTCACAGAAAGGTCTCCCCATGGTTTGAACATGTTCCATAGTACTCTGGTGTTTGTCCTTGGAAAAATTTCTGCTCAGTACATCTTCAGTGGTGGCTTGGTATCATGGTAGGTAGAAAGATGAGATGTCGATGTTGTGGCTGATTCATGAATTCAATAGTAGTGTGTCTTCTGTGCCCAGGGAATGTGATAAATTCCCTTCCCCCTTGTCAGTGTATATAAAATGTACGATCAACATTATGAGAGTCTTTATGGCCTTGTCTTTGATCATGGGTAGGAAATGTGAGCATGCATTGCAAACTGCCCATAACTCCAGCAGGTTTATGTGTAGTGTGGATTCCGATGGGGACCAGAGGGCCTTGGATTGTGTGATTTGGCAGGTGCGCCCCTCAACTTAGCAGAGAACTGTCCATTGCAAGTATCCTTGCAAAGGGGACTCCTGGACAAAATATTGTTTGGCTGCATCTATCAATGCCGAGAGTTTTTTCTTTGGTTGACATTGTGGGACATTTGTTTATGCTGTGTCTGTGTGGAGTATACACTGTCCATAGCCAGCCTTGCAGACATCACATGTGCCATCTGGCATTGATGATAAATATTGTTGCTGACATATGGTCTAATAGTTGGAGGCAATGTCTGGGGACTGACATGTGTCATGGTGATTAGATTTACTAGAATGGTAAATTGGTGTCAGGGCAATGAGACTGTAGCCTCTAGAAAGTCAAGGTAGGACCTGATTAACTCCGGTGTCTGCACAGGTGTGAGTGTTGATTTCTCTTTGTCTGTAAGCCTAGACATCTTAAGAGAGCTACCGTCTTTTGAGTAGTTTCTAGTGCCTCCTCTCTATAGATGCTTTCAGTAATCAATCATCCAAATACGGGAATATTATGACCCTTTGTCTGCAGAGGTGGGCAGCCTTCACTGCAAGAACTTTTGAAAATACCCATGGCGCAGTGGATATTCCAAACTGGAGTACTTTGTACTGGAAATGGTCTGCTCCCAGAACAAAACTAAGGAACCTCCTGTGTGTGGAATGTATTGTTATGTGAAAATATGCATCCTGGAGGTTGAGGGCCAAGAACTAGTACCCTTTTTTTGGTGCTTGAAATATGGTTGCTAATGTGACCATCCTGAATCATTAGGTCTTCACGAATTTGTTGAGTCATCTTCAGTGTTCCTCAACAACTCCCTGTCTTCACTGGCTAGTGCACAGAGTGCTCTCCCTCCTGTTGTAATCTACTTTAACAACTATTCCTGTTCACCCAAAATACAATTACATAACATCCCACCGCCAATTACAGAAATTGCTTACAAGGAAACTAACAGTGGGAAAACGTTTGATGTATTTTTATCTGCCTTTAATGCAATTTAGCAGCTGCAAACAAAGAAGGAGAGCCAATGACATGTGACCAGCCATGCTTTCCACAGTGCACATTTTCTGTGCTACCATATCAGATCTAACAAATATGCTCAGCCATTGTGGTTGGAAGAAGAAGCAGAGTTGTCAAAGTGGGGCAAAACTCAAAGGAAACAGAAGACAATGGCAATAATAAGAGCTGTGAGGGTATGTTTATAGGTGATAGAGGTGGAGAAGACTCAGAGAAAGGACTGGAAAGAAGAATGGAAGAGACAAAGAAAGCAAAGACTGGGGAAATACAACGGGAGAAAGGGAAGTGGTAGAAACAGAACCTCAGCAATTGTTGGGTTGAGCAGTTGGTTGGAGGTGGAAATATTTTCCATTCCCTGCCCTACAAGCTAGACCAGAAGGGGAAATGGCCTACTCACCACTCCCAAAAGTTCCTTAATAGGGAGGTAGCAATTTACCAGACTTTCCCCCACAAAACAGGCAGTGATAACAAGTGAGTACTATGGTAAGCAAGAAAGTCTATAAATTGTATAGCCTTTTGCAGCCTGTAATTGATATTCACATATTCACATAAACACAAACATTAACTTTACCAGAATTACGCGCAATTTATTTGGAGATTTGTCAAAGGGGTTATTTGAGCATTAACTAGGAAAAGGGAGATGCCAGCTTATTGACTCTGAGCATTTCTTTGGAAGACATCCCAGCCATAGTAGCATGAAAGCATAACAGCCTTAGGAATTGAAGGGAGTCTATTTCAATGCCCTTCCAATAATATTCTAGACAATTACGGCTAAATTCACTGCTGGTATAAATAAGAAAAATTGAGGCCAATAGGCAGCACCCATTTATATCAGCAAATAACATGGCCATTAAACTGAGAGGATTTAAAATAATTCCACCCCAGAGTACCACAAACATGACACTGCACATAAAGCAAAAAAAAAATATTTTTTTCCAAAAAATATTTAAAAAAAATAAAATTAGGGAATTTTTGTTTTTTTAAGTTATTAGTAGAGATGGTCAGGAATTTTTCAACCAAATGGTTTTTCAGCAGAAAATTGGAACATAAGAATGCCCATGAGCCAGAACAATGGTCCATCTAGCCCAGTATCCTATCTTCCAGTAGTGGCCAATGCCAGATACTTCACAGAGAATGAACAGAGCAGACAATCAAGTGATCCATCCCCCCGTTGTCCATTCCCAGCTTCTGGCAGTCAGAGACTAGGGAGACCCAGAGCATGGAGTTGCACCCCTGACCATCTTGATGACTAGCCATTGATGGACCTATCTTCTATGAACTTATTTAATTCTCTTTTGAGTCCCATTATAGTTTTGGCTTTATGAACATCCTCTGGCAAGAAGTTCCACAGGTTGACTGTGCACTGTGTGAAGTATGTCCTTTTGTCAGTTTTAAACCTGCTGCCTATTAATTTAATTGGGTAAACCCTGGTTCTTGTGTTAGATGGAGTAAATGATGCTGCCTTATTCACTTTCTTCACACCATTCATGATTTTATAGACATCTTTCATGTCCCCCTTAGTCGTCTCTTTTCCAAGCTGAAAAGTCCCAGTCTTTTTCAATCTCTCCTCATACGGAAAATGTTTCATATCCCTAATCATTTTTGTTGCCCTTCTCTGCATCTTTTCCAATTCTAATACATCTTTGAGATGGGGCAACCAGAACAGCACACCGATTTGAAGTGTGAGCATACTATACATTTATATAGTGGTATTATAATATTTACTGTCTTATCTATCCCTTTCCTAATAGTTCATAATATTGTTTGCTTTTTTGACTACTGCTGCACATGAGCAGATGTTGTCAGAGAATTAACCACAATGACTTCAAGGTCTTTTTCTTGAGTGGTAATAGCTAATTTAGATCTCATCATTTTGTATGTATAGTTGGAATTATGCTTTCCAATGTGCATTACTTTGCATTTATCAACATTGAATTTCATCTGCCATTTTGTTGCCCAGTCACCCAGTTTTGTGAGATTCCTTTGTAACGCTTCCCTGACAGTTTTGGACTTAACTATCTTGAGTAATTTTGCATCATCTGCAAATTTTTTCAGATCATTTATTGAATAGCACTGGTCCCAATATAGATCCCCGGGGGACACCACTATTTTACCTCTCTCCATTCTGAAAGTGAACATTTATTCCTATCCTTGTTTCCAGTCTTTTCACCAGTTATTGATTCATGAGAGGACGTTCCCACTTATTCCATGACTGCTTACTTTACTTAACAGCCTTTACCGAGGGACCTTGTCAAAGGCTTTCTGAAAGTCCAAGTACACAATATCCACTGGATCACCCTTGTCCAGATGTTAGTTGGCCCCCTCAAAGAATTCTGGATTGGTGAGGCATGATTTTCCATTACAAAAGCCATGTTGACTCTTCCCCAAAAAATCGTGTTCATCTATGTGTCTGATAATTCTGTTCTTCACTTTAGTTTCAAACGGTTTGCCTGGTACTAAAGTTAGGCTTACTGTCTGTAATTGCCGGGATCACTTCTGGATCATTTTCAAAAAATTGGTGTCACATTAGCTATCCTTCAGTCATCAGGTACAGAAGCTGATTTAAGTGATATGTTACATACCGCAGTTAGTAGTTCTGCAATTTCATATTTGAATTCCTTAAGAACTCTTGGGTGAATACCATCTGGTCCTGGTATCTTATTACTGTTTATCAATTTGTTCCAAAATCATCTCTTTCGACACCTAAATCTAGTACAATTCTTCACATCTGTCACCTAAAGAGAATTGCTCAAGTATGGGAATCTCATCTCCTCTGTAGTGAAGAATTGGAGATGCAAAGAATTAATTTAACTTTTCTGCAATGAATTTATCTTCCTTGTTTGCCCCTTTAGTACCGCAAGCATCTAGTGGCCTCACTGATTCTTTGGCAGATTTCCTGCTCCTGACGTACTTTAAATTTTTACTGTTATTTTTTGGAAACTTTCATTAGTTGCTTTTCAAATGATTTTTTTGGCCTGCCTAGTTGTACTTGTACACTTGACTTGCCAGAGTTAATACTCCTCTCTCTTTTCCTCAGGAGGATTTAACATCCAATTTTTAAAGGATATCTTTTTACTTCTAACCTCTTTTTACTTTTTTGTTAGCCATAGTGGGACTTTCTTGGTCCTCTTACTATAATTTTTAATTTGCGCTATACATTTAATTGGAACCTCTATTATGGTGGTTTTAAAAGTGTCCAGGCAGTTGACTTTTGTGACTGTAGCTTTTAATTTCCATTTAACTAGATTCTTCTTTTTTGTGTAGTTCCCCTTTCTGAAGTTAAATGCTACTGCGGCGGGTTTCTTTGGTATTCCCCCCTACCTACCTGCCCACCCTCATATGATATAATTAAATTATGTTAGGGTTGCTATTACGAAGTGGTTTAGCTATATTCATCTCTTGGACCAGATCCTGTGCTCTACTTAGGACTAAATCAAGAATTGCCTCTCTCCTTGTGGGTTCCAGGACTAGCTGCTCCAAAAAGCAGTCCTTAATGGTGTCTGGATTGGGATTTTTCAAAACTGAAACCTTTTGTGGGAAAGGGCCAGTTTTGACAAAACTTTCAAGGGAAAGGTTTCTCATGTCTATGATGGAATTTCTGGTGAGTGAGACGCCCATCTAAAAATCAGGCAGAGCAGCAGCCTCAACCCAGCACTCCCATATCCCAGGCTATTGGCTATTTGGGGGTGGGGCTTTCAATCTCCTCTATTGGCCCTGTTCCACTTTGTATAAATAATTAAACATCCACTAAGAGCAGGGATTTGAACCTGAGTTCACACACACCCCACAGCCAATGTGAGTATCCCCTTCACTGAGACTGCCTATTCTGGGGGAGGTGGATAACTTTCCCTTGTGCTTTAGCTTTGCCCATTTTATTCCAGCTAACAAAATCTCCCAACCAATGGAGAATGTAAGAGTAACTCAGTCATGGAGTAGCTCAAATATGTTATAAATGAGGTGGCAAGCACATCCTCTTCCTCCCTACTGTCGTAATCAGAAAATATGGCTCACATTGGACTACCTAGTAAATAGAAAAATCAGACACCTATGAAACAGGTACTGCACATGCAGCTGTATGTGTGGCCCAACATACCATGCACATGCTAGTTTCTTAGTTCAAATCAGTTTTTAGTACTTCTGAGACCCAGAAGTAGTTACTTGCACTCCATCTCCTCTCTAATGTTCTTACTGACACGTGCCTGATGGTCAAGGAGCTGCGGGGCTGCCTTTTTTCTAAATTGGCTTACTCACTCCTAATTATTTTTAAATACTTTGCACTTTCTGTAACATGACATTTTAATGAACATTTCAAAATAGATGCTTGGTATGAAAACATCTGATATTAAAAATTTTTTTCCCCCAATAGACTGTGCTCTTCTGGGAAGCAACTTTATATGAATCATCTGGTTGCAGAATGTTGCTTTAGGGCTGGAGCATTGGAAGCATTTAACATACTTTTGGTCTCTGCACTGCAGAAACTACCATCAAGAGAATTCCAGGACTTTCAGAACTTGCTGGATGTCAGCAAAAGCTATCAGGGATATAGAACAAGACTATATTTAAAAAATTGAAAGATTATATTTAAAAAATGGCCAAGTCATTTCTTATAATGAAAACTTTGTAAAAAAAAATCTTTCGTAATGAACATTAATTGTTGTTAGCTTTTTTAAAAAAAAATTGATATCTATCAGATATATTGGTAAGACAATAAAAGAAAATACTAAGATCTAAAAAATTGCCTTTTCTTACTAGCTGCAGAGGTTGTTGTTTTTTAAAAACTCTTCGCAATTATTCTGTATTATTTGCTTTCTAAAACAAATACAGGTTTTGTGTATTTTTGGTTGTAAATATATTTTTCATTTTTAGAGGCATATGCCTCAAATTTCATCAATATCAACAACCAAAATCATTATGCTAACCATTATGCTATCCATCATTATGGATGTGGAACTCATGTTGACATTTGAAAAATATGAAAATGAACGGAAGAGTAGTTGTTTCTTTTCCAAAAATTGCAACATAGCTTTCTAATACTTCTGAAATTTCCAGTTAACTGAAGTACTCATAAACACATTCCTAGGTCACAATGCCATGGTAATAAACTTTACAGTACAAAGTCAAAAGGTCAGTGTTCCTATCTATTTTCTTGTATTACCTTTTGTAAGTTAGACCTCATTTTTACCTTGGATCAAAGATAATGCTTGAGTCCATTCCTGTGAACTGATCTCTAAAAATCCAATTTGAGATTCATACATCACACCTATGTTTGTTATATGTAGAATGGGTCAGATTATTCCAAGGAAATTAGCAAACTGAAGAGTTTCACTAACTTCCTGACACACACTAATGTTTAAGATTTATGACCTCATAAAAGAGGCAGAATTACAGCCTTATATAAAAATTCAGATTACTGACAAAACCAGTGCAGGGAGAAAAAATCATGTTTTCAATGGGATATGCAAATAAATTCATAGCATTTTCCTCAGTTTTGTTTTCTGTAGCCACATGTAGGCAAAAACTGCTTTTTATACCCAAAGCACCCTTTTCCTGCCCAGTAGAACACTACACAAGACCTGGCCTTGTGAAGAAAATATGAAAATATTCTCTTCAACTTCTCCCTCCACACCCCCTTGTATCCTTCCCACACACACACACTACATTTGGTAGGTCAAGGCTTTTACCCTTGTGTTATACCTTTTCAGCTATTTGTCTGCTCTGAATTGAGCTACATTCTGATGTACTGCAACTTTGTTATTTTAGAAATGTATATTTACCCCCTTTTCTCATCATAGAAGCACATAGGGGCCTTTCATCTACAGAAACAGTCAATGACAAAAAATAAAGCATAAAACTTTGCTCACTAAGTTCTGTGTTCTGCAAACATGTACATACATACTTAACTTTATGCAAATAAGTACTGGGACTATTCATGTGTTATTGCTACTTACTAGGGAATTTTTCCTATGACTTGAATAAGAGCAGTTTCATGCCCAAGGGCCCCAATCCAGCAAAGCCAACCATGAAGGCTATTCATATACTTAACTTTAAGTACATTCTTTAGGGCTTTCCTGAATCTGGGCCTGGTATTCCATATTTCCTTATTCAAACGCCTGATCAAAGAAAAGCACACCACTGTCCTGAATTTTGCCAAATTCGTGGTATGGTAGAGTGCTAAAGACAGAATTCAGGAGACACTCCTGGTACTTTTAAAAAGTTCATTCACATGAACTTACAGCAACCACGACTCAAGAGATAATTCTCATGATGAGATATAGATTGGAGGTTCTACCACTTTATGGAAGATATGGGAAAATAATAGAAAAATTATTTGCAAATATTCACTTGAATCTGAAAGTGAATTTCACCTCAATATTTGCAACTCTTTCATGTTTACTTTTCCTGAATATTAGAGTGGTAGAGCTTTTCTAACATGAGTATTCACAAAAAGCAAACTTTAAGATTGAACAGTTACAATATTCAAATTGTATATTTATAAATTGTATAATTGTAAAATTCACAATTAGCTCTATCTTGTTTAGCTGCACAAGTCGTCCAGGCAAGGAACAAAATAAAAGTATGATTTATGATACATAAGCAATAAACAGAAAAACATCTTGCAAAACTTTCCTAATGTCGCTACCATCAGCACAATTTCAATGGTGTTAACAATGTTGTCAGTCCTAGCGTGAATTTGTCACTGACATTTAATGCATTGTGTCATTTAGACCTGTTCTGAACAGCTAGATAATACAGTACTGGACAACAGCAGCAGCAGCTGGTGAGCTGTCTACCCCGGGGCTCCCAATAACATTGGTGAACCAGAACAGTTGGTAACAATGGTGAGGAATTTATGCAAAAAAGTGTTCCTACCATATAAAAAGCTGGACTGACTTGTGAGTATGCACAATTCATGGTCAACCTGTCAACCTACAATTATTCTCTGAAGAAATTCCAGAAATAATTTCAAATGATGAATAAATTTGAGAATTCCACAATCTGTTCAAAAGCTCCAGACAGAAAATGCAATACAATTAGTTAGATTATTCATTATAAATGACTCACCTTACTCTATTTTATATACATGACCAACACTTTGAATTACATGAGGAAGAAAACGGATGTCCAGCGTAGAACATGGAAGACAGATGAGTTCTGAATGGCTCAACTCACTCATGATTATATTCCACATTAGCTGAAATTCTGCATCCTTTTTAAGGTCAGCCCCTAGTGAAGTAAACAGCACCAGTCTTGAAATTATGAAGGCATGGATCACTGAGGCACACTCTGTGCAACTGTTGAAGCCTCCCCAACAATTGTGATGGAAAGTGTTGCATGCCAAGTCAAATATAAATACACTCAACTCCTACTCATTGTTCTCCACGATTCCACTCTAACAGCACAATGAAAATGAGATCTGGATCCATACCTATCCGTATCTCAGCAATACTGTAAGGAAAATGTTCTATTTCTCAGAAACTTCCACAAACTACTGGTGCTGTTTGAAGCTTCAGTTAGGTTTATTTAAAAGAACAAATGCTTAGAGTGTGTCTTTCCAAACTAACAGCCGCAAATCACTTCAACCACTTTTCAGGAGAAGTTTTTTATTTTGTCTTCTGTTCTAGACTTTCCATTTTTTTTCCACTAAGAATGGAAATATTGGTGCAAACTTGCTTCATATGCCCAGTGATGACATTTCTTTACAGTGATTTTTGTTTTTGCAAATTTGGTATTTTTCACAAAATTAGTGAAGCAAAAATTGGAAGTTTCACATATTTTAGATAAGAATACTCTGTAGCATCAGATAATATTAACAATATAGAAACCATGGCTAACAATTCTTATCTGTGAAGGTAACAGGGAAACCCTCATAACTAAGTCTGTAAAATAACCACCTTCCTCTGATTTCAGTAATGATCACTTAACAATATTACAGGGATGAAAAGAGTCTAATAGAATAGGCTATTGATTTTAAATCCTTACCTCCTCACCTGAAAACTAATATGCAATTCCTAAGGCTATAAATGATATGGTCGAACTCGAAATGCGCTTTTTTGATTATAGCCTAAGCCCATCATTATTAGATATATATATGTCAACATTAAAAGGGAGTTACACATATTCACTGATGTCAGAAACATCCCAAAGTGATAGAATGTATTTTGGCTAATGGCTACTGCCTCATTAACTGCTGTCACTGGGCCAAGTGAGTAAAGAGCAGGAGGAGGAGCATGGATAGCTTTTTAGCCTTGCTCACTATAGACTTTCTAATATAATCAAAAATGCAATGAAATATTTGATATATAGTAACTTAATATACATATTGTATGGCAACAACTTCAAAGGAGGGCATCCAACATATGTACAGAAAATTTTCATACTTGAAAGTGCATAAATAGAGCACCAGCCACCATTTGTGCAAGCAAAATGAGTAATTGTGTGAATGAATGGAAACGATTTCAGGCAAAACATATTTTGTCCATGCACTTGTTTGTTCAAATGTCTGATCTTGGCTATTACTGCAAGAAAATGTTCACTTCTTTGTGGTTATCTCAGTGTACAGCATGCAATGGAACATTCTTACATCACAAAGATGTGCACAACTATGTGCAAATGCTGAAATACTTGAAAGGAGTGAAATAAAATTTGAAAAATTGTGCTGGGGGGGTTTCTAGACACCTAGAAGTTTCTTAAAACACACACCGACACACCACATTGCTTTACCCTGAGGAAATTATCCACGTGAAATTAAAGTGTGTTTTTTCTAACTAACTAGAAGCTTATGGCATGATAAATTAAAGAAAACCATGATATATCTTACTGTTACTGATTTTCCCGCCATTCTTGTTTCCTACAAAAAAAACAAGATTTGTTGTGCTTTAAATACACCTCTACCCTGATATAACGCTGTCCTCGGGAGCCAAAAAATCTTACCGTGTTATAGGTGAAACCGTGTTATATTGAACTTGCTTTGATCCACCAGAGCGCGCAGCCCCACCCTCCTGGAGCACTGCTTTACCACGTTATATCAGAATTTGTGTAATATCGTGGCATGTTATATCGGGGTAGAGGTACATGTGTTAACTAGCTATTTGTAAAATATATCACTTGTTATCTATGTGTAAAATTTAAAAAATTCAGTTCCATTTCATCCATCCACTCTCCCCATATACGTATATGCTGGCAATGAAGATATTATTGTTGTCACTGACTTACCGCCTGCTACCCCACCTCCAAGTGCTTTAGTATTTGTTATTTTCCAAATTATCTTTTAATGTACTGTGGTACATCATGAGATGTCAGGCAACCAATAATTCCATTTCACTCAGCAGAACAGAAGAGTGACATCTGACATATTGTAGTGTATCATTATAAATACAGTAACCCAGGATCTCATGTCATCACTTAAGAATTCTGTTTCAAGCCAAGCACTTAGAGTGAAGCCACAACTTAAGTCCCTAGGGTGGAAGAAATGGTCTGGAGATCTTGGAAGGTAAAGTTATGGAAAAGGTGGTAAAGCAGGGGAGTTCAACTCCCCCACTCCCAAGTTGAGGTTAAACAGAAGAGGGAATATAGGGGATAGGAAGAAAGACTCCTCTTGATAAAGATTAATTCAAATATAATGGAAGAGTTTCCTCGAGGTCTAAAAGAAGTATTTTAACATCTGAAAAGGAAAAGTAGAATTCTAAGGTCTCACTGCATGTGGGTAACTTCACTCTGATGTGTAAGTTATGCACCTGACTAAATGTTTTCTGAATCAGAGTTGAAGTGAGTGCAAAGCAACACAGGAGACCTAAAGGCATAGAGGAGTTTTGATTTGCATGAGATGAGATGGTATCAAAAATAAGTTTCTTAGAAAACCGTCATGTGTAAAGAAAAGTGAAAATGAAGCAGGGTATTGAGCTCAAGAGCATCATAGTAAAGTTACTCTTTAGAGACCATGCACTAACTGACTTTATTTTTCTCACTTAGGAGGTAAACTGTGTTTTAAAAACTTTAACAATATTTATGAAAGCTTAACTGTATAATAAGCATGCAGTTTTCAGAAACATCTCCAGCTATTAAACCTCTGTTAGTATACTTTAGTAATCACTTAGACCTGGTCTACACTACAAGTTTAGGTTGAATTTAGCAACGTTAAATCAAATTAACCCTGCACCCATCCACACAATGAAGCCATTTACTTTGACATAAAGGGCTCTTAAAATCGATTTCTGTACTGCTCCCCGACAAGGGGAGTAGCACTGAAATCGACATTGCCAGTTTGAATTAGGTTTAGTGTGGACGCAATTCGACGGTATTGGCCTCCAGGAGCTATCCCACAGTTCACCATTGTGACCTTTCTGGACAGCAATCTGAATGAGCTCTGCATGGCCAGGTAGACAGGAAAAGCTCCGCGAACTTTTGAGTTTCATTTCCTGTTTGCCCAGCGTGGAGAGCTGGTCAGCACAGGTGACCATGCAGAGCTCATCAGCACAGGTAACCATGCAGTCTGAGAATCGAAAAAGAGCTCCAGCATGGACCGTACGGGAGGTACTGGATCTGATCGCTGTATGGTGAAACGATTCCGTGCTAGCAAAACTACGTTCCAAAAGATGAAATGCCAAAACATATGAAAAAATCTCCAAGGGCATGAAGGAGAGAGGCCACAGTAGGAACTCACTACAGTGCTGCGTGAAAGTTAAGGAGCTCAGACAAGCGTACCAGAAAGCCAAAGAAGCAAACAGATGCTCTGGGACAGAGCAGCAGACGTCAATTCTACACTGAGCTGCATGCAGTTCTAGGGGGGGACCACCACCACTACCCCACCCCTGACCGTGGATTCTGAGGAGCTATGCCTGAGGATTTTGCAGATGGGGAAGATGAGGAGGAGGAGGAAGATTACGAGCTTGCAGAGAGCACACAGCACACCATTCTCCCCAACAGCCAGGATTTTTTCCTCAGCCTGACTGAAATAGCCTCCCAACACTCCCAAGGTGGTATCCTGGACCATGAAGCTGGAGAAGGGACCTCTGGTGAGTGTACCTTTGTAAATATAAAACATGGTTTAAAAGCAAGCATTTTTTAATGATTAATTTGCCCTGAGGACTTGGGATGCATTTGCTGTCAGTACTGCTACTGGAAAAGTCTGTTAACGTGTCTGGGGATGGAGTGGAAATCCCAGGGACATCTCCATGAAGCTCTCCTAAAGGTACTCCAAAAGCCTTTGCAGAAGGTTTCTGGGGAGGGCAGCCTTATTCCATCCTCCATGGTAGGATACTTTACCACGCCATGCTAGTAGCAAGTAATCTGGTATCATTGTATGACAAAGCCAGGCAGCGTATGGTCCCAGTGTTTGCTGGCATTCAAGCAACATCCGTTCTTTATCTCACTGTGTTATCCTCCGGAGAGTGATATTGTTCATGGTAACCTGATTGAAATACGGGAATTTAATTAAGGGGACATTCAGAGGTGACCATTCCTACTCGGCTGTTTGCCTGTGGCTGAAAAGAAAACCTCCCTGCTGTTGGCCAAGCGTTGCAGGGGAGGGGCATTGGTGCTGAGCTGTTCACATTTGGCTACCAGGGATCTTCCATGATACCAGTCATGGGGTGGGAAGAGGGGTAAAACGATCATCCCAGAGAATTGGATTGAGGGGTGGCTTGGTTTCTGCTGCTGCACATTAACATGAAAACCACAGCACTCAACGGGCTTTGCTTGGTATGGGAAAGGAGGGCGCTGCTTTTATGAAGGTTGCAGAACCCGAAAGACAATGGCTTACCATGGCTGCATGCAAGCCAAATTCTCTTACCCAGCCCTGCGTCTGTGATCTCTAACACCAAAGCCGCAGACACTAAATATTAAGATGCAAAATGCGACCTTGTACCAAAATCACATGTGCTATGTAATGTGAATAGTGTTGTTCACCGTGAAAGAGTACAAACATTATTCTGTAAAATGTATCTTTTTAAATACTTCTCTCCCTTTTTTTCCCATCTGCAGCTGCAAATTTTTCAAGCCTCCCTCCTCCATGTCGAAGACTATCTCAGGTAAAGCGGTGAAAAACAAGCATGCAAGATGAAATATTCACTGAGATCATGCAGTCAACCTGCAATGAAAGAGCTCATCTGAATGAGTGGAAGGACACCATATCACAATACAGGAAAGCGGCCAATGAACGTGAGGACAGAGGGGATGCTCAAGATGAGAGGTGGCAGCAGGAAGATCAGAGGAGGCAGGATGCAAACCTAAGGCTACTGTGGGATCAAACGGACGTGCTCCAGCGTCTGGTGGAGCTTCACGAATGGCAGCAGAATCACAGAGTACCGCTGCAGCACCTGTTTAACCACCCTCCTCCCTCCCCAAATTCCATAAACTCCTCACCCAGATGCCCAAGAATGCCAGGGGGGATGGGGAGAGGCTCCGTGCACTCTGCCACTCCACCCCAGTGGATAGCCCAAGCAACAGAAGGCTGTCATTCAACAAGTTTTGCAGTGGCCTTTTCCTTTCCTCCTCCCCTCCTCCCACACCCCAACTGGGCTACCTTGTCAGTTCTCTCCCTATTTTTATAATCAATTAATAAAGAATACATGGCTTTTAAACAATAGTGATTTTATTTCATTTGCACGCAAGTTGTGATCAAAGAGGCAAGGGTGGGTAGCTTACAGGGAATGAGTCAATCAAGGGGGCAGGTTTTCATCAAGGAGAAACAAACAGAACTGTCACACCATAGCCTGGAGGGTCATGAAACATGTTTTCAAAGCTTCTCTGATGTGCAGCACTTCCTGGTGTGCTCTTCTAATTGCCCTGGTGTCTGGCTGCATATAATCAGCGGCCAGGCGATTTTCCTCAACCTTCCACCCCACCATAAACGTCTCCCCCTTTCTCTCACAGAGATTGTGGAGCACACAGCAAGCAGCAATAACAATGTGAATTTTGGTTTGGCTGAGGTGTGAGGGAGTCAGTAAAGTGCGCCAGCAACCCTTTAAACGTCCAAATGCACACTCTACCACCATTCTGCTCTTGCTCAGCCTATAGTTGAACAGCTCCTGATTGCTGTCCAGGCTGCCTGTATGGCTTCATGAGCCATGGTATTAAGGAGTAGGCTAGGTCCCCAAGGATAACTATAGGCATGTCAACACCCCCAAAAGTTATTTTCTGGTCTGGGAAGTAAATCCCTTGCTGCAGCCTTTTAAACAGACTGGTGTTCCTGAAGATGCGAGTGTCATGAACCCTTCCCTGGCCATCCCACGTTGATGTTGGTAAAACGTCCCTTGTGATCCACCAGTGCTTGCAGCACCACTGAAAAGTACCCCTTGGGGTTTATGTACTGGCTTCCCTGGTGGTCCAGTGCCAAGATAGGGATATGGGTTCCATCTATCGCCCCACCACAGTTAGGGAATTCCATTGCAGCAAAGCCATCCACTATGACCTGCACATTTCCCAGAGTCACAACCTTTCATAGCAGCAGCTTAGTGATTGCTTTGGCTACTTGCATCACAGCAGCCCGCACAGTAGATTTGCCCATTCCAAATCAATTCCCAACTAACTGGTAGCTGTCTGGCATTGCAAGCTTGCACAGGGATATCACCACTCACTTGTGAACTGTGAGGGATACTCTCATCTTGGTATTCTGGAGCTTCATGGCAGGGGAAAGCAAGTCACAAAGTTCCAGGAAAATGCTCTTACAAATGCGAAAGTTTTGCAGCCACTGGGAATCGTCCCACACCTGCAACACTATGCGGTCCCACCAGTCCGTGATTGTTTCCTGGGCCCAGAATCAGCATTCTATGGCATGAACCTGCCCCATTAACACCATGATCTCCAAAGCAACGGGGCCCGCGGTTTGAGAGAATTCTGTGTCCATGTCCTCATCACTCTTGTCGCCGCGCTGCCATCGCCTCCTCCTAGCCTGGTTTTCCAGGTTCTGGTTCAGCATAAACTGCACAATACTCATGAAGTGTTTACAATACTCTTGACTGCTGCATTGAACTGAGAGGGCTCCATGCTTGCCGTGGTATGGCGTCTGCACTGAAAAAAGGTGCGAAACGATTGTCTGCCATTGCTCTGACGGAGGGAGGGGTGACTGATGACATGGCTTAGAGGGAATTAAAATCCACTAAGGCAGAGGCTTTGCATCAAGGAGAAACACAAACAGTCACACAGAATAGCCCCCTCAAAGACTGAACTCAAAAGCCTGGGTTTAGCAGGCTGTTGATTTCATGGAGGGAGTGGGGACCAAATGAATACAAAACAAATCTGGTCTATTTCTTGTTTTGATCCACTCCATCTGTTTTTTACATCTTAGGCTGGCAACAGATGTGCATTAGGACTGAAAGCCATCATCGTCATACAGAGATGGGAGTGACTCAGCCAGGTCATTTCCCATTTTCTGCCAAGAACCCAGAGATGTTGAGGGCTAACAATCATAATGCAGCATCTTCGGCTAAGCACCCAGGAGATGAGCTCCCGCTGTGCAGCAATGCAGTCCCAAGTCTGCCAGCACCCAGGAGACTTATGGTGACGGTCAGCTGTGTGGGCTCCATGCTTGCCGTGGTATGGCATCTGCACAGGTAACCTTGGAAAAAAGGCGCAAAATGGTTGTCTGCCATTGCTTTCACGGAGGAAGGGAGGGAGGGAGGGAGAGGGGAGCCTGTCGACATGTACCCAGAACCACCCGCGACAACATTTTTTGCCCCATCAGGCAACCCAGAATTCCAATGGGTGGGGGAGACTACGGGAACTATGGGATAGCTATGGGATAGCTACCCATAGTGCAACACTCCGGAAGTTGACGCTAGCCTCAGTACTATGGACGCACACCGCTGAATTAATGTGCTTAGTGTGGCCACAGGCACTCGACTTTATACAATCTGTTGCCAAAAATCGAATTCTGTAAAATCAGAGTAATCCCATAGTGTAGACATACCCTTAGTATTAGATGTGTACAAAACAATCCTATAATTAAATATTTAGAATAAATCTATTTGCATTACTTTTGTGCTATTTAAATACCAAATATAAACATATTTATACGAAGTACATAGCTGTTATTAAAAAGCACATTACTTTATGTTTAAGCACAGATATTTAATTAACATACAACAGTCCTATCAAATCTAAATTAAATTCTTAGTCATTAGACTATTTTAAGAACAACCATAAGTTTCTTCTAATGTTAAGACAACTATTTAGGAACCCAATGAAAATTCCATAACCAAGGAGATACACACAATGAAATTGAAGACATACAAATCTTACTTATAGAGGTTGAGCATCAAAAATGCAAAACATAAACAAAAAAAAAATCCCACACCCACAAACTTGTCCCCCTCTACTTTTAGTATTTATTTCATTCAAACATCCAGATTGTATATGGGTTTCTCATTTATCTTTTGTACAGGCCACTCCTAAAATCAAATTCCTGGACACTAGATCATGAAAGCATGACATTTTTCTTTTCCTTCAGCATATTTCTCTAATGTATTCATCTATTTGGGTTCACTTTAAATAAAGTCATGAGAAGGTTTACAGCTGAGATCCACATCAAAACACTGGAAGCAGGCTTTACCCCAGTGTTTGCATGCAAAAAAATTCTAGCCATCAGCTGTTCATGGGTTCTGAAAACATTAATGTGCTCAGCACTGGGAAATGTCTGCAGGAAGGAAAATGCCAAGAGAAAGGCTTCTCTGATTAAATCCCTATTGTGAATAATGTTGTCTCATTGGTTAAGAATGAATTATCAGATTTGAGGATGACATCAGGTGGGAATGGCAAAAACTGGAAAAATCCTATTTAATATGTGTTTGATTTTCTTCAGATGCAAACCAAGAAAAACTAGCTTTGCATGCGTGTAAAACAGCTTTGATCAGATATTTGATTCCCAGGTGCTCTTAGGTAATGATCTCAAGAGTACTGAACCACCTCCTTTTCTTTAATCCATCTGACTAGATAAATCTTCATTTTATAAAACATCAAATGTGTGTAAAGTGTAAATTCAGATGACGTACCTACAAAATGTACAATGCACAGTCAGTGTGGGTATTATACACAGATGTATAGAAAAGAGACAGACACTTACAGTACATACTCTGTATTTGTAAACTATACAGGAAAAGCATCATATTAAGTAAAACATAAAAGAACAGGCTACCACAGCAAGGAAATTCACATTTAAGACTAACACTCTCAATTCCATTACTTATCAGTATTGTAGTGCAGCTGATTTTGAAGCTAGCACACTGTTCTATGACTCCTGAAGTACCAGCACAAAATGGTAGGCATGGAGTGGTAGCCTTATTCCCATATCTCCGTACATTCCTCAGAGCAAATTAATCCCTGTCATTACTATAATTGTTCATTTGTGTTTTGTTTGGGGGGGAACAGTTTGTTCAGTGTTTTTTGGAGGTGGGGGAGGTTACCTTTTTAAAAAGAAGTATGAAAATACCCCAAAATAGAATGACTTTTTTGTTGTTATTTTAACTGATCTCAAATTGAACTGAAGTAGGTGGTTAAGTTCTTTACTGAATAAAGATGGGTCTTAATAAAGTGTATAAGACCTTTGCTGTTTTAGGGCCTAAATGAGCAAATGAAAGAACAGGTAAGAAAATACAGAAACAAAATGCCCCGAGAACAGTTATCATATGATGTTCCTCCTTAAAAACGTAAGTGGTTTGCAGTGAGGTGGATAGTGATTGGTAAGAGTAACAGGAGAACTGTGTCTTTAGGAATATTTCAATGAAGAATGCAACCTTATAGCAACAGAAGAGAGAGACAGTTGCATCCATGACAGCACAAAATAAGAAACAAAGACAAAAATGGAAGCAGCCAAGGCAATAATGAAGCAAAGGGAGCAAGGGGAGGCTGGAAAAGCAGAGCTATAAGTAGGAGATGAGATATACATGGACCTGAAATGACTAAAAGCCTGAGCTTGCTGCAGAAGACAAGGGGAAGGAAACTAGATGGTAATGGCATGGTCCAAGTGGCATGTGAGAAAGATTATATTAATGGTAATATTTTTGATAGAGTGAAAGAGAGTAAGGTATGAAGCTGGGAAGCTGGAGGGGAAAAAGTGGCTGCAAACCATGAGCTGGGAGATGATCAACCCATAGAGAAGTATTTTAACCAAAGAAATGAAAAGGAAAGAGTGAATTTTAGAAATTCTATAGAGAAACAATGTTACAGGTTTTATTTGGCAATGATCTGATCTTGCAGATCTGGAATTTCAGGCATTTTTGCTATAAAGTTGTTTTTCATCACAATTGATGGCTGTCTCACAGAGGCTAACAACTGAGTAGACACAGAGACAGAATACATTGTTGCACTTCCTCCATACCTATAAACACCACCTGAACAGGCAAACTCATTCTGTGGTTAGAGGATCTCCAATTCTTGAAATACCATTCACATACCTTTCATAAGTACTCTTTAATTTTCAATATATAATTTCATCCTTTATGTGGTCTGAGAACCTATGTGTCCAGGTGTCAGCACAATTTAATTACAATAAGTTATATCTCAGAAAATTACTCCCGAGGACATTCTGCACCAAAAATTTAAAAATTCTGTGCATAATATTTTAAAATTCTGCCAAATTCTGAAAATTGTGTTTGTCAAATAAATGTGGAGACTCCAGCATGGCATTGGGGAACACAGGCCATTGGCTCCACAGAGGTGGGAAATCACTGTGCAGCTCCCACCTGGGACACAGACTCTGCGGTGAGACTGCATCCAATCCTGACACAGTGTGAAGACTGGACCTGCACCAGAAACACCCCAGTGCCCTACCCCTCCATGCCAGGTGTGGGCAGGCAGGCTCAGCAAGGCAGGATCCAAGTCTGAAAAGGCTTAGTGTGGGGGGATCCAGGTGTGGGTTGAGAGTGTTCTGTGTCAGGCAATCTGGGTGCAGGTGGCTCAGTGGGGGATCTGAGTGCAGGGGGGATCTGGATACACAGGGGCATGTTGGGAGGTTCTGAGTGAAAGAGTAATCAGACTCTGCAGAAGGGGCCAGGTGAAGATTGTTGGGTCTCAGTAGGGTGGAGGTCTGTGTGAAGGTTTCTCATCTGGGTGGTCCTGGTTCAGAGGGAGTGGGGCTCATTGTAGGGCTTCTGCGTGCAGGGGGAGGTGAAGCTCAGCAGGAGGATCTGGGTATGAAGGGGTCTGGATGCACAGGGGTTGGGCAGATCCCTGTACAGTAATCCCTCTCCCTGCAGATGAGCAGCAATAGAGTTTGCAGAGCTTCCTACAGCTGGGGGAAAAAATCTAGGGGTGGATCTGACATGGCCCCAGATGCCACAGGGGTAGGGGATGTCCCATTCTCCCCAGCCCAGCTGGCACTAGCAGCTGAGCCCAGTGCAGGGTAGGAGTCACCAGCCGGGTCTTCCCCAGCCCCACTCCCTGCCCAACAGTGATTTACCTGTCTGACAGCTGCCCTGGGCACCCAAAACATACTGCTTGGGAGGGCTGCATGAACATTCTTGTAGCTTCCCTTTATTTCCCCGTCAGAAAGTCATTTTTCTGCAGGAAAGCAAAGAAATCTGCAGAGGACATAAATTCTGTGCATGCATAGTGGCACAGAATTCCCCCAGGAGTAGAAAATAGATACATGATCCAAGAACCACCAGTTACTACAAGCATTGTTAATCTAGAAAACAGCTTGTAATAAATAGCAGAACTGGTTGGAAAATACAAAGGTTTTCCATTTTTTCATTGAAAATTGTTTCAGTAGTAACTTCTAAATCTACATAAAATACAAGTACTATCTATAATCAGTAATCTCTAACTCCATAAAAATATTTTAACATTGCATTAGGTCAGGTAACAACTGAATATTCTTTTATTTTATGCTTTTTTCAGAGCATAAATTGGGGCTCATGGACACACTGAAGGCATAACCTAGCATTGTACATTTAATTAGACCATACACACAGATCATACACTGCATCACTTGGCAAAACTTTCACAAACTTTAAATGAGAGCTGCGTCAATATTCAGCAGTTTAGTTGACAAGGGCTCATACAAACATGTCAGTTTCCATCCAAGTATATTTGCAACAAATAAGCTTCAAAAAGAAAAACCAAGAACACAACCTATTTCAGTCAAAGCTGCTGAGTATCACATGGGTTTGTATCTAAACCTCATAAATCCATACATATTGTTGTGAAATCATAAATTGCCCTACATTTTTCTCAATACTGAGCTATCACCCATGAGAAAATTTCACAAATCTTGGCACCGGGCAAGACCTAGCCGTATATTTGTATTTACAAAAGTACCAACAATTAATCACAAAGGGATATTCACAGCTGCACTCAAGACTTCTTTTTGGAGATTTGCCATATGTATCTTGTTTGGACTCACAGCATTATAAACTGTTGTATTATTGGCTCTTCCTAAAATTAATTAGCATGTGTTCTGCAGTAAGGTTAGTTATATTTCACTGTGTTCATCACTCATTGACTACCTACAATTGTATATAATTATTTTAGAGACAAACCCAATGCAAATGAAATATAATTAACTGTGCTGTGATTTTCTAAAGCCTAGAAGAAAAAAAACCCCAACACTTTGTTAGAACAAGTTATTAGTTTCCAGTAAAAAGTGTCCTCAAACATAAAATCAGCTGTCCTCCTATTAAATGGCAGCAGTTTCTCAATTTGCCTTAGTCAAAAATTAAGGATACTCACACTGTGGTCTAACGTTTATTAGATGATTGCTATTTGTAAATAACTTGAGCATGCTACCATTGTCAAATAAACAGCCATATAAGGATTATAGTGAGTTTTCCTAACATCCTTCCACAACTTGTGACTATGAAAAAAAAAATGAAAGAGGAGATGTGGAGAGGAACAAAGATACTACACTAATTTAAGTGTGGCTGTATATTGCTGTTAATTACACTGAATAGTAAGGTTGTCAAAAGGGAAATGTTTTTTAATAAAGGTGGTGTATTAATTCTATTTTTAGTTTACTCCTGAAATTTTCAATAAATTGCTTAGCTTCAGGAAAAAAAGGAAGGGGGGGGGGATGTAACATCCCTATGTTATGTTGTTATGGGTGTTAACTTAGCTTTCACAGATTCTTTAGTTCAACTGTGGCTTGCATGCATCTTGTCTTCCTCAAAATGTATTCATAGCATTGCGGGAAATCTCCTAAAGTCACGAAACAAAGATTATTCAATGTATATTCACTCCAAGGTAAAATAAAATGTTTAAACTGTTTACACATTTTAATAGGCTTATTTAAAAGGAAAACTAGGTAAGTCACTAGAAACTACCTTTGAGAACAATCCTGCACTAGAAGGTTGATGGATTAAATGTCCTAATAGATCTTTTCTATTTATAATTTCTGCTAAAAAATAATCAGTTTTCTGTTCTAATATTGTTCCAACACGGCATCCAATACTCTTTAGAGAGAATACTATAGCTTAAGATATATGGAGCCTTCTAGTGGTTCACAACCAGATCTAATGGACGGTAACCACTCAGAGTGACTGTTTAATAGCTATTCATTGGCATATGCAAATGGAATGAATAGACCCAGCAAAGTTTCTAGCCAACAGATAGCTTCCTCATAAAAGCCGCAATCACAACTGACACTAGAATTTAATGTAAAAAACCTCATTCACAATAACAGGAGCCCTGATTTATACACTAAACAAAATCCAAACAAAGAAGGACAAGCAGCTGATCATCAGGAAACAGCAGAACTGATTCATATGTTAATGTTTTATGTCCTTATTTTATTAAGTTCATCATCTAAGTCTACACTGAGAGCACTTTAAAAATGGGTTTAAGTACTTTCCTTAATAGCAACACTTTCCTGAATCAGGTCCCTAGATAATACAGTCATAGGAAGTCTGTAAGCACAGGGTAAAGACCAGGCCAGATATCCTTTTGGCAGTTTCAGTAGGAAGGACCGAATGGCCATAGAGAGTGCAGGGCTGCCCAGAGGATTCAGGGGGCCTGGGGCAAAGCAATTTCAGGGGCCCCTTCCATAAAAAAAAGTTGCAATACTATAGAATACTATATTCTCATGGGGGCCCCTGCAGGGCCCAGAGCAAATTGCTCCACTTGCCTCCCCCCACCCTCTGGGCAGCCCTGAGAGAGTGAACCCTGTGATCACTACAGATGATTCTTCCAAGTCAATTTTTATTGGCATCGTGGTTCAAGGAAGTTCCCACTGCATTACCTGTACCGTGCATAAAGTGAAGAACTTTGTTAGTTTTGTCACTCTGGTAGTTTTCCCAAGCACTGAATTCCCGTTAAAGGATTTGTATTTTAGCGTATAAACTCACTACAAGAAAAACTTGTAACTTATTTCAATAGCATTAATGGACACAAAAATAGACTGTAAATTCCTCAACTTTCTCACACTTTGCTAATCTATAAAGACATGTCTTACACAGAAAAATACAAAGAATTCCTAAGAATATTTGGATTCTTAGATTTTTTTTTTTTAAATTGACTGTTGAAAACAGAACAAGCCAAAAACAGTATATTTAGCCTGTATGTAGCACATACATACAGAGAAGACTGAGAAGGGACATGATAGCAGTTTTCAGATATCTAAAAGGGTGTCATCAGGAGGAGGGAGAAAACTTGTTCACCTTAGCCTCTAAAGATAGAACAAGAAGCAATGGGCTTAAACTGCAGCAAGGGAGATTTAGGTTGGACATTAGGAAAAAGTTCCTAACTGTCAGGGTAGTTAAACACTGGAATAAATTGCCTAGGGAGGTTGTGGAATCTCCATCTCTGGAGATATTTAAGAGTAGGTTAGATAAATGTCTATCAGGGATGGTCTAGACAGTATTTGGTCCTGCCATGAGGGCAGGGGATTGGACTCGATGACCTCTTGAGGTCTCTTCCAGTCCTAGAGTCTATGAATCTATGAATCTGTGAATCTCTGAGCATTATACAATAATAGAAAATATATCATATGTTGACATTAATCCATTTACTTTTCACATTGTGAAAAAAAATGTTTTGATCGAAAAACAGTCCCCTCAGAGTCACACATCTAATTCCACTAATTTTTAAATTTGGTTGTGTTTTGAATTGGAAGAAAATCTCTCTCAAACTGAAATCTCCAAAAAAAGGAAACACCAACACATGATGCATCTGAAACAAAGAATGCTCTGTGGTATCAGGAACTGACATTTCTGTCATTTTCACCAGACTTCAGCAGCAGGAGGAATCAGCTAGCCCAGGATTCTGGAAGCAAACTTGGTTGGGCTATTCTGGATCTGCACATTCTGGAAGCCCATCCCAGGATCTCCAAGCTCCTGATTCCATGGCAAGGACCCTGCATGTCCTAGCATGGCAAGGCTGCTCTGGAACCTGGAAGCTAAGGGATCCCTGGATCCAGGGCAGTCTGCATGGTGGGACTCCTCTGGAGCTAAGGACCCTGTAAACATGTGCTCCTACTGGTCAAGCTGGCAGGGGACCAGAGCGGTTTCTGATGGTCTCTGCCTATGATTCAACAAAAGTTCATGGAGCCTTAAGTGTTTCTGCAAAACATTTTGGGTTTGATGAACTGGCATTTTCCAAGGAAAAACTCTTTCACTGGGAAATTTCCAAGCAGCTCTAATGATTATGTCATCGTGCTGATGCACATGAACAAGAAGTAAGAAGATGCATCAAACTATCCACTCAATCCACATAGGAATTAGTCTCTGAAAGCAAATTGTAAAATTGAAGACTAACAAATCCCACATAAAAAATAAATTTCACTTTCTGAGGAGTTGCTAGTAACACAACTAAAGAAAGACAATGATTTTTGCCAAATTCACTTGTGGTAGCTCCATTAAAGTCATAGCAGCTGCTCCCATTTATGCCACAAGGGAAGGATTTTGGTTTTTAAGGTGACTGTGATACCTTAAGATGAAGAGGGAAAAAAAAGAGCCCAATACTCTTTAGATCCAAAGTACAAATTTATGGAATCACAAAAAAGTTGTAATACGTGACCCTTAAATCATAGCTTGATAATTATTGCAGCTGTTCAAAACTCAACTGAGAGACATATCTAAAGAGGTCCCTGACCATTTTCTTTCTCCAGATTTTTTTTTCCTTTTTCTGGAAAGAAGGTGATAGGGGAGTTGACTGAAAGAAAAAGATGAAAGCTTGAAGTAATCAACTATTTAAAAAGGAAAAGAAAAAGAAGGAAAGAAAAAAGCTAAGATGTCTCCTAACAAGATAATTGGAGCAGTGCAGATTTCCAGGAATTCCCTAACCCATATTTGATACACTCAACCAGAATAATGAAATTCTTTTTTTGTCCATCTCAGCATGGTACTGGCAAACAGTACCAATGCACAGATCCACTGATTCACCTACAGAAGACCAATTCTTTCAGAATCCACTTAAATTGTATCATGTGTAATGGTATTGAATAACCTCTGGGCCAGCAGAAGAATTTGGGAGCCAGATAAGAAAGCTATATTATTACTATTCAATGTATTCCCTCACAAACTGCTACAGACCTTTGGATTTCTTGTAATTTTTCAAAGGAAAATTAATCTTTTGTGAAGATGTCCAGCTGCACATCTTCAAGATGCTTTCCCACACTCCCTCAGGTCCTTGTCTTTCTGTGACAAACCAACTACCACAGACTAGCGTATTTATTATATGCCATGTTTAGTTCAAGTTATTTTGTCTGTCCCTCTCAAGTTTATTGTTTAACAAATTCAGACTTCCCTTATCCTTTGCATTAAAGCTCTAGACAACCTGCCCAAGGCTAATGGCATTAGGAAAGATCTTTTCCTGTGCTCTAGGACATGGAAAGCATCTTTGGAGTGCTATCGTAAGTTCCTGTCTCTAACATCCAGAAATTTACAATTCAGCTAATATTATTTTGATGACATTGTGGTAGGAAACAGTGAGATGTGTGCACTGCTCCTGGATACCAGAAACAACAACAAAAATAAGTTTAAATCTTCTAAGTGAAGCCTTACTTTTAACAAAAACAGAGCCTTGAGCCACTGACGTCTGCCTGTGTGCTGGGGTTTGCGTTCGTTTTTTAAATGCTATCAGCTGGTTTACACTTGCCAACTTTCTCTCTGACTGTTGAAAAAAATATATACAGGCTGGGCAGCAACCACTTTTGTTCTGGTATCTCTAAAACAGCACTCCAATCAGAAAAATACTTCGCTAGATTACCTAGCTATGTACTTATGAAGCACCCATCACTTCAGTATCTGAATGCCTCACCTATACTCTATGAATTTATTCTTAGAACAAAATTTCACTCAGTTTCAAAGAGAATTGGGTACCTTACTCCCATAGGCTCCTATGGAAATTCTAGTTCAAGGTCATGCACACAACATGTGGCAGAGCTGGGAATTGAACCAAGATCTCACATCCCAGTTGTCCCTAGGGATGCTAATCCAAACACCCATCTTTACAAGCTTGCTTGGAAAAAGCTACATACAGTTCTATGAGTACTGTGCAAAAAACGAAAGAACCTTCAGTAGAATATCAGAGTTGGAAGGGACCTCAGGAGGTCATCTTGTCCAACCCCCTACTCAAAGCAGGATCATCCCCAACTATTTTTTTTGCCCGAGATCCCTAAATGGCTCCCTCAAGGACTCAAAACCCTGGGTTTAGCAGGCCAATGCTCAAAACACTGAGGTATCCCTCCCCCAATGATCTGGAAGGCAGCATTTAGAACACCTGTGTATAATATAGTATTTTTTTCTCCACATAAGGTTTTCTATCATAGGAAGAAAAGTAATATAATCTTCTCTGACCTAGTTGTATCTTAATTCTGCAAAGCTCAGAAAGCACTCTCTCTCTTAGGGTAAAACTTTAGCTTAGGGCTCTGAAGAGGGTATTTAAATTAGATTAAATAAAATTGTTCTTGTATGTTAAATAAATACCAATTAATTACTCAACAACTTTTATTGAAAACTAGCAACTGTGTCCTAGACATGACATTTATTGTGTAGGTATTTCTCCTTAATAAATAGGTTTCAGCAGAAAACACTAAAGCAAGGAATACTTGCTTTAAATTTATTTTAGAAACTAAATGAAATACATAGCTGGGAATCATAACTTAAAGGGTTTTTGTTTAGTACTGCACTCTGCAGGGGCTAATTTAATCTGTTTCCCACCAGCAATGTTGAACCTTGTCTTAAACAAAAAATTATCGTAAAGGGACAGTGTATTATTTGGGCCCTGATCTTCCAAAGACACATGCTGAACTTTAATCACACAAGTAGTCCCATTCACTTCAACAGGACTGCTTACATAGAATAAAACTACCCACATGTGTAAATTTTTGCAGATTAGGGCTGTAGTGATTTTTTAAATGCACATAGCCATAATATCTAAGCATTCATAGACTATTAAGACATATGGGGACATAATTCTTAACTGGTGTAAGTGGTTTTCAACCAAGCTGCACCAATTTATACCAGCTAAACATCTGGCCCACAATGCATTGTGCAAAGCTACTTGCAATATGTAGCACAAATACTATCACCACTTCTATAAGCTTAAATATAAAATTTAACGAAAATCAGTAAACAAGACAAGCAGAGTTAACCAAATACTAAATCAAATGAAGTAATTTTACAACTTTCCC
This sequence comes from Chelonoidis abingdonii, assembly GCF_003597395.2. Taxonomy (NCBI): domain Eukaryota; kingdom Metazoa; phylum Chordata; order Testudines; family Testudinidae; genus Chelonoidis; species Chelonoidis abingdonii. Next base: position 45,913,093 of record NC_133773.1, read on the forward strand.
TGAAGATGACCAAGGGAAACAAGCTTTTGCACAGCTTCAGGGGGAACAGATAGAAGTCACAGACCACTAGAGAGCACTGCCCTTCAGAGACTACAGTAGAACACAAAATTTCTGTAGTCTCACAATTGTTCTGCTGGCCAAGTGTGAATCTGATCTCCCTCTTTGAGCTGAGTCACAGAGGATGACAACCTACTGTAGCTATCAGTTACTCGGTTAGCTAAAGTGGCCGAAGTCTGTGCAGTGGACCTAAAAGTTCCAACCTTGCTAACAAACCACATATGACAAACCTATATGATGTTGCATCATCACCTTCATCAACCATATGATGCAAGTCACAAACTTTTCATATGTGCTCAGTATTGATGGGTTCCTCATTTTCTGGGTGTCTGACTTGAGACCCTGGGGTCTGATTTGCAAAAGTGCTGAACAAACACTGCTGCTGCTGAAGTCAATGGATCTGTGCCTTGATCAATAAAGTGCTCTGAAAAATCAGATCCTAGGCACCTCAGATTGGGCACCCAAAATCAGTGGACACTTTTGACCCTGATCTCTCTCTTCGTCAGTTCCCCATCTGTAAGATGAGGATAATATCCCCTAATCTTTCAGGGGTGAAGGGGAGGGGAGCATTAAGAGAAATTAACTAAAGCACTCAAATGTTGATGAGCAGTATAAAAGAGTCCATGAGGACATTAATAATTCCATCTTCAGAGCAGGATTTGAATAGCATGCACTGAATAAAGCCTAGGGTCACACTCTGACATTCTATACCTTGGGGTGGCAGGGGTGTCCTGTAACCCCCATATTCCTCACCTGCATATACTTGTGATATTGTGTATAAAGCATGCCATGTGAGGTATCAGAAAGCAGTGGACCTAAAGGTTCCAAACTCTGGGAGCATTCATGCAATATAGTTGGGTTATGATCAGCTGAAAGTCACTGTTCTATCTAAACATGTATATCTTTAGTGCATATGCTGTTATGATAATTGTGTTGTAATGTCACTAAAACATGCTGTAAATTGGGGAATCAGCCAGATATTAGCTCATAAGAACATAACATAAGAACGGCCGTACCGGGTCAGACTAAAGGTCCATCTAGCCCAGTATCTGTCTACCGACAGTGGCCAATGCCAGGTGCCCCAGTGGGAGTGAACCTAACAGGCAACGATCAAGTGATCACTCTCCTGCCATCCATCTCCATTCTCTGACAAACAGAAGCTAGGGGCACCATTCCTTACCCATCCTGGCTAATAGCCATTTATGGACTTAACCACCATGAATTTATCCAGTTCTCTTTTAAAATGCCAGAGGCAACAGGAAGGAAAATGACCAATGTCTGGGTGGGGTGTCAAACAACACATCAACAGCCATTGTTCAGCAAGGGAGCTACAAGTCAATGACTCACCTGCATGAGGCCACACCAGGGGAATTGTTCAACCTTGCCTGGGGACTCAGCAATGACGATCAGACATGCCTGGATTTGTTCCCTGAGCACATGGTACTGAGGATATAAAACAGAACAGAGAAGGCCCACGCTTAGCCTTTCTTCTACCCCCACCTATGCTGCCAGCAACTAAGACACTCAGAAGGAAACTGAAGACTCCAGCAGAGGAGACTGCCCAGATTTAAGGGACAAATCTGTATATTAAGGACTGCAATATCCAGTGGGGTGAGAAAAACTACTTAATCTAGTTGTTGCCCAGTTTAATAGGGTTGGGAGTTTAGAGTGCATGGTTATATTTTATTTTATTTTGGTAACTAACTCTGACATTTTGCCTAACACTTAGAGTCATTTAAAATCTATCTTCTGTAGTCAATACATTTGTTTTACTGTTTATCTTTACCAAGTGTGTGGCAAATCTGTTCAGGTTTGCAAAGGCTGGTGTATGTCCACTTTCCGTTGATGTAGTGGTAAACCAATTAATACATTTGCATTGCTCATCCTGAGCACTGTAAGATGGTATATTCCTGGGGTCCAGTGCTGGAAGCTGTGGGGGGATTTGGCTCTGGTGCCTTTCTCTGTGTGATTCATGAATGGCTCTGGGAGCATTCATGCAATCTAGCTGGGTGTGGTGCTCCACATGGTGTTGTGCTGAGTGATCATAGCACCTGGAGGGGTTTTCTGCTGGTCACTAGCAAGTCACTGTGAGAGACAGCCCAGGCTGGAGAGAGTTCAGGGAGGTACAACGGTCCCACAGTCCTAGGCTGCACTCTGGGGATCCCATCACACACACTGAACAAGGATAAAATAAAATATTAAATAGTTGCTCATTAATTGAGCACCAACAGTCTTCAGCCAGGCGTCCTGTGGAAAAAAATATTAAGTGACTATATAATTAAAAACTATATCCTAGTGCATTCTCACAAAGGTTGCAAATTAAGATTCCATGGGCAAACTAAATTCCAGCATTTCCTAATTTATGAGTGCTTGACTATGCAGCCTTCATGTTCTTTTCATGTATTTTTTTCTGTTTATAAAGACAATGTAATTTGAGGAGTTTAACATAAAACACTTTAAAAACATACATTTATCTTTCTTTGGGCCCAATCCCATACTATTCACAGCCCCTTTAGTGATGTTCCGCCATCATCTTCATGCAGATTACAGCAAATAAGGATTAGAGAGGTCTCCACTCAACACCAGACTATTTTTTAACTACCAAAACTAAACACCATGCCCCATCCCTCATTTCTCTGTTTGGAGCCAAACATAGGTTAACACAGCCATAACTTGTCTCTGCTGACCCTTCTCCCCCTGTTAGGAATGGGACAAAGGAACTGGGACACACAGAGTAAGCTGTAGGGCTGTTTGGGACAAAGTACCTCGTACATATTCTCCCTTCTTTCCACAATGCCTATCTGCAAAGCAGGGAGTGTATTGCAGAGATATTTTTCCAACATAGAAGGTTGATCTGACCAGTCCTTGAAAATATCAACCTGGTGTCCAGTTTCCTTATACAGCACTCCTGGAGTTTTTGCATCACAGAAGTGAAGGGTTAAAATCCATGTGCATTTTATACAACAACCTGGTGTATGGATTGTGCCAGCTCTTTTCCAGACCCAAAGTCCAGAGTTTGGTCAGGAGACCAGAGGCCTAGCAAATAGTGATCAGCTAAGAAAATGCTGGGGTAAAAAAGATAACATTGCCTTTGCTAAGATACGCTTGGTCAGTAGAAATGCCAGATGTTGAAGCAATAACTGAATAATTGTTTCATCCAATGTTTCAGATTGAACAAAGGATCCCTGTTCCTATTGTGTCAGTCTCTTTCGTAGGGAACGTTCTTCCCACAGATCCAACCTTGAGTTTATGAAAATTGGCACGTCAGTATAAAATATGGCATCCTTCCACCTCCCTTCCAAGGGACCAGTGCCTGCCTTAAGACATAAAGGAGACAATCTGTATTGTCATATACTTTCACTGTTTCTTTGCTTTAATCCCTAGAAATGTACCTGTTTAACCCCTAGAAATGTACCTGTTGGACAATCAAAGGAATTGCTCCATTTCTATGGACCCCAAATCAGAATTCAATATATATATTTTATACTAATAGCATTTTATCAAAGTATTAATTAAATGTTAACTTGCTAACTTGAGCCCATGGGCGGAGACATTATGTAACCTTTTAACCATTGGCTAATGTGCTATCTTGTCTTGCTGCAAAACCTATCCCAGGGTGTGGAACTGCCTACCCCATCATTTTCCCCCACCCATGAAAAATCTATATATTCTATTGTAATCAATTGATTGGCAGTGTCTCTGAGCCTAATAAGCAAGGTGACACTCCGCCAGCACTGTGTGTAATAAACTCCTATGCTTGACCTCTACACAGTGTGGATTTATGTCCTTCAGAAGGCTATATAAGTTGTAAAGAGCCCTAGGCTTTATACAAGTACAGTATTTGAATATAACTAAAAGCTGTTTAGTTAGCCATACAGATACTGCTATACACTCCACCGAGATCAATGGAATTACTCTGGATTTACATTTGTGTGACTAGTCCACTCCATCAAATACAATGAAATCTGCACTAGCTGTTCAGTAGGCAGCCATTTTAAAGAATCTTCCTGAGAGTTCCAGTGCAATTTTTACCTCAGATAATGTTAAAGACCTTCTCAACTAGGAAACCAACTTCCAGCTGTCCCCTGAGACACAATACTTTTAAACAGTTTAAACAAAATGAATAATGGTGCATATTAGGTTGTTGCTTATGTTAAACGATATCATTCTATTCTTAGACAACTTCATTAATGTGATCTTATATGAAAGATAAATTATATGCTGATATTTTTCTCCAGGATAGTTTATTATTAAGGATAAATGTTTGTAAACTAGAGCTTTCATCATAGTAACAGATTATGGTCCTTTTGCATATTTATACTGAAAGGTCAAGACTGAATCCTGTTTGGGACAGGAGTCATACTAAGGATAACTATGTTCCCAGAGCACATACATTTTTGGCATGCTATTCATAACTTGTGAAGCAGTCACCAGTTAAGGGTACATTAATCCCCACACCTCCACCCAATTGATGAAAAAAATATCTTGTGGTGCAAAATAAAAACAAATGCGTCAGTGAAAGTATAAACATGGCAAGAGCAGGAAATGAATCATGGGAATGAACAGACACACCAATATACTTGCTTTAGAGATGCATTATGAATCCAAGTAACAAGAGAAAAGGAATGTTTAAAATTTAGGTTTGAAATTGGCTACATGATGCTTTGCGTAGGTACAGAAAATATGGGGACAGCGCCATGTCCATTGATTAAATGCAACTGCATAATGTTTTTGATTCAAAGTCATTTTGCTATAGCTCAATAACTGCCCAGAGTTCAGCCCAGAAATGATAATACTTCACAATTAGAATACTTTTAACTTCATCAGTTTCAATCTTGAAGACCGGAAATGGGAAAGCTATATGAAATTAATGATGTGGATGCATTTCATTTTACATGTTGCAGTAGGTTTCTCAAAATATTTAAACAAGTAGCGAAATAAATCTCTGAAGTAGAAGGCTAAGAAACATTCACATATGTATTTTATTTACCCCGGACCACTGTGACAGGTTAGTTATTCCCTTACTTATACAATGGAACAAAAATCAGGAAAGATCATCACTGAAAACTATCTGTATGACTGTTAAAATGTATTTACTTATTTTTGGACTGTTCCCTGAGACAATATTTTTAAAGAGCAAAAATAAAATATAAAATATAAAAGACTAATGGTGTATATTAGGCTGTGGCTTACGTTAAATGAAGTCATTCTATTCATAGACAACTTCAGTGACATGATCTCAATTTACCTTTCATATATATGCTGTTATTTTCAATGTTTTGCATACACTGTTAAAGTTATAACAAATGGCTCTTCTCTCTTTAGTAGGAAAGTATGATGAAAGATTATAAAAAGGAAAGTGTGAGCTGTAGGGAGAGGGAAAGAAATCAAGAAAATGAGGGAAATCAAGCCAACAAACCAGATAACAGCAAAAGAAGAGCGCAGAAAATGAAAAATATCTTAGTGTATCCACCCGAGCACTTCACTGCAATAGAGTTACATGTAGAAGAGTTAACCATATAGTTCCAGGCATGGGTTCATAGTGGATATGTTTCAATGTCCGATATAGGAATCTCTTCCTACTGTGTCAGCCCTGATTGGAGTGAATGACTATGGGGCACAGAGGAGGTCTGAAAAAGGTCAAATCTAAAAAAAGGGCAGAAGAGCAGCACTGATTTTGCTGGTACCACAAAAGGTGAGTATAATTCTAATAATGGTCAGCACTGGCAACCTGATACCTGCTGCCTATGATCATCCATTGTCTCTATATCAACCACACATTTTCTTTTTTTTCCCTGGGACTTAAGGTTGCATGTTCTTTATTTTACTTCATTAATGTGTTATGATTAAGTTGGGGATCCATTATTTACAGACAGCAAGTGTGTGCATAGCACTGCACAGGTATAGAGGAAGACACTGGTACCTGCCCTAAGTAGCTTGCAAACTGCTTCAGACAGAGAAGATTGATCAGACATATATGATATATACTAGGTTAATAGGATATCTATATTCATCAATTCTGAAAGGACTCACAGGAGGAGTTCTAAGAAGGGATATTTTTTCAGTTTAATTGGCTCAAAAGAAGAAAAATTCACTTTAAAGCATAAGGATTAACAGCGATGAAAGCCCAAAGATTAGTTTTGGAGGATGATGTGAATTGAGTTTTTCCACAGGAAGGTATAGGAGTAATGCATATAGAAAGAGGAAGGTAGGAATAAACGAAAGCCCACATGGAATTATGCACTGCTTCATAAGCAAGGATGAGAACCTTGTCATTGGTACAAGAGAGAGGAAGTCAGCAGAAGGGTTCAGAAAAGGGAGAGCCATGGTAGGCAGAATTAAGAACTGGAGTGGGGGTAAGGTGAAATGCAGAGATGCCAAGGAAGAGAAGATAGACAGAACATGACCAAAAGCTGTGGTGGTGGAAAAAGTTAGACAGATTTTAGAGTTTTTGTGGAGGACAAACTGGCAGAATTTGGTGACAACCTGGATATAAGCATAAATTTCAGGTCTGTGTGACCAAGTGGACAGAGGTGTCTAATGATGGAGGAGGATGGGAGAAGACAGGTGATGACTCAGACCCTAGAGTGCGCTGTGGCATTTTTGTGCAGCAACAGCTGTTTAATACTAGTGTAACTGGCCAAAAAAGGACACTCTGAACCAATCCTTCTGTACAACTAGTGTAGGAGGTGTGATGGGGAAGAAGGGTCATATTCAAGGTCTCCCTGCACCCCATTAAACTCAGATAACTGTATAAGCCTCTTGGGACCATTGGCAACTTGTGTCATCTAGAGCCATCTTTGCATGCGCGCGTGCACACACACACACACACAGGCCTCCTGAATTACTGTGTGGTCCTTGGCTGCAGACAAGGATGCCAGCCAATAAATTCAGCTTTTCCCTATTAAGTTTGAGATGGCAGCGCTTCATCAGGACAAGATGAAATCTATAGTTAGAGATAGGAGATTGCATGGGAAGGGCCATGTTGTGAGTGGAGCAGTAGATCCAGTCTTGCTTTTCAGTGGTGTTCACAGGATATGCCAGAATGGAACAAAAAATGGTCTGTCTATAACCAGCAACCTAACACTTTAACAGATGGTTTACAACCCCATTAGTGGTGAATGGAGAAGTTCAACAAGTCTGTGAACTTCAAACAAGGTTCAGCTTCTGGTAAGACTCAAATCTTGAGCCAACAAGTTGGGTTAGTTATTTTAACTAATTTTGTTCACTCATCCCTATTCCTCAGCTGTTTTCCTTTGCTTCATTCACTAGTAAAGGCAATTTGAATTGCCCAATCATGAAGCATTCCTGGTTTGACAAATATTGCAGCATCTTCTATGCATCTCCTGTGTTTTCACCATCCCTCTAAGCTCTCCATTTATACCAACACTTTCAAAGGCTCAATTTATTGAGACGCTTGACAGAATAGACCTATAATTAGTACTTCTGACATATATGTGTTGGTATAAATGGAGAGCACAGCAGCCAAGCACAGGGAACAGGGGATGGGTATTAGACAATATGGGTTCAAGGACCAGGTTACTGGATCTCCATCTATTTATCTTACAGAGAAGGTTAAAGGGTAAATTGATCACAGACTGCAAATATCTAGATGAGGAACTAATATTTGCTAATGGGTTCTTCAGTCTAACAAAGGTATAACAAGATCCAATGGCTGACATTTGAAGCTAGACAAATTCAGACTGGAAAATAAGGCAGAAGTTTTTAACAGTGAGGGCAGTTAGCCATTGGAACAATTTACCAAGGGGCCTGGTGGATTCTCCATCACTGGTAGTCATTAAATCAAGATTGATTTTTTAAGAGGGATGCTCTCTCTCCCCCCAGCCCAGTGACTCCTGCACGCTGCAGAACAGCTAATTGTGGAAGCCAAGAGGCTCTGGGAGGCAGGGCCGGCTCCAGGCTTTCTGCTGCCCCAAAAGGCAAAAAAAACCACTCTCTGCAGCACAATCACACCGCTACACTCTTCGGCAGCGATTTGGCGGCAGGTCCTTCATTCTGAACAGGGACTGAGGGACCCGCTGCCGAATTGCCACCAAAAACCCAGAAGTGCCGCCCCAATAGCGACCGGAGGGCCACCCAGTGTTACTGGCCAACCCAAGCACCTGCTTCCTTAGCTGGTGCCTGGAGCCGGCCCTGCTGGGAGGGAGGAAGAGGAGTTGATCAGCAGAGCCATGGGTGGGCGAGAGGCAACCTTGACTGCCAGTGGTGCTAAGCACCTACTAAATTTTTTTTCCATGGGTGCTTCACGGCAGTGCCTATGCTTCTGGCCTTGGAAACTATGGAGGACAATAGGCACCAACACCTACAATTTCCTGAAGCAATTAGAACACCACAAAGGAGGAGAGTCAACATACCCCCAGAATCTCCAAAAATCACTTTTTACAAAGTCAGACGCTTAGGACTCAATCCTCCTTCCATTCAAGTCATTGGGAAAACTCTCATTAACATGGAGGGAATGGGATCAAGCCCTTAGACTTTCCTAAGTCAAACAACTTATGAGAAAGGGGCAGTTCCTGAACAACTAAGATGGGATGAAATGCATTAGCCCTTTTAATTTTAAGGCAGTCAGGATAAGATCAAAAAATTGTACCAGCACCAAAAGCAACCATTTCTGTAACTGTTGCTGTGCTTCACTGCAGGTAACTAACCCTGCCTCTTACCACTCACATTCCTGCAGCCGAACCTGCAGCTGTTATCCCACATTCAAGCCTAATAAAATGAATACAAAATATACCTAGAAAACATTTTCACACAATGTCAACTTTTTTCAAACTAAAGTTCAGTAGAGTTTTTCTAATGTGCTCCATTACAATAGCTACTTATTCTTTTTTTGCTTCTGATGGTAACAGGCAAAACATAACTGCACATACCAATCAATTTTAAAATTTAAAGTGGCATGCATGGCTGTTTGGATCAGAAACCCCGTAACAATCCTCACCGAACCAAACACCTGATTTAAAACCCATGCAACCCCCAGTGAAATCAAAAGGCACTGAGTCGCTTTATAACTGCTGCAAGACATACCTGGCTGTTTGAGGATGATAAGTGGCCTCTTTCTCTGAGATCCAAAACATAGTGTGCCATAGCTATAAAAACACTGCCTGGCAAATCACCAGAATATATTAACATTTTCTATTTCTCTCCTATTAACCAAAATGCTTCCTTCAGAGAAATTTGTTCCCATCCATTGAACACCATTGACACACAGTTTTCTACTCTGCTGTTCTGCAACTTTAATTTGATCTGAAAAGAGAAGGTGAAATATTTGATACTAAACGATTTCACCTAAAAAAAAAAAAATCAAATTTTCCCCCCGTTGCTCATATTCATGTATGGTGCATTAAAATTCAATCCCGCAAGTCTTCATTATTCAGGCATTTAATCATATGGAAAATGTGGTAATTTAATTAAAACAAGCAACATAGGTTAGCTATCCCTAGGGATACAAACCAAGGGAAAATGATCTAATCCATCAGGTTTCCATTTTGAAAATGTATTAATAGTAGACCACAAGACCTCAGCAAAAAAAATGCTATTCATTTGCAAAGCAGTAATCCGATGCTGAAACAATTTCAACGCAGGAAGCCAAAATGTACACTGCTCTGTCTCAGTGTCTGCTGCTATTGCTTGTCAGAACATAACGTGACCTAGCAAAGATCTTATAAATATAGTTCAATAAAGGTTGCATTCTTTTACTAGAGACACGCACACAGTACTGTGTTTTATCAGTGCAGACAGGCATTGATTCTGAAGGTGGCATTTTTCAATGAAATCCTGTTTGTGGATGGGAAACACTACTAGAAAATTTTCAGTCATTATTGTTTTTGGAGTTTACTTAGTTTATTCTTTCTACATCTTACTTCTGTCACCCCCTCACATTTAAAGTGATTTATTGGTACTATGATTTTTTTTTTATTTTAAACGCGGAGGAGGGGAAAGAGTCTCATGTGCTCAACTGGTTTTGCATTTTCTTCAAGGTCTCCACTAAAGCAGCATTCAGCTTTTATACCTTCTCTGAATGCAATCAAACAGAAAAAGCTGCCGAAGTCCTTTTTCCTGGTCACAGAACCCCAAAGCCACAGTCCTAGTTCCAAAAACTAGAAACACATCCTCTATTATTAGAAATCACATAAGCGGTCTTTGCAAGAAAATGTGCATTACATATCAGTGTCCTGCTGTAATGCTCAGGGCATGTTCTTGGGAGGAGGTGAGTGTCAGTTATCCACAGAGGAGGTTTACTCTGCCCCAAAAGAATCTTTGCACAAGGACATATTTGAAAAATTGTCATCAGTGAAGGAGGTAGTTTAACATTTTTAGTACCTACAGAATTCAGCATAATGTCCAATGTAGATATTTTGCATAATCATATGGTCCAGCATAATTATAATGTTCTTAATAGTGGTCTTAATCCTGCAAGCTCGATGTACTCAAACAAAATTCACACTGAAAATAATATAAATTGTAACACAAGAAATACAGGGTTGTGCCCAATGCAAACTCCATTTTTCTAAACATGATCTGTAGATAGGAAAATATAGGCCAGATCCTCAGCTGGTATATCTCAGCATACTTTAATTTATTTTCCCATTGCCTATATGTGGTGGTGTAAAATATTCCAACATACCATATACAAAAAGATTATATAAATTTGCTGTAATCATTACATAATTAATAGCTCTTATCCTTCAGATTTTTTAGCTTAAATTGAAATATTCAAAGTCTTCAAAGTGGAAGTTAATTCCTAGTGACAAAAATAGAAAGGAGCATAAGCTCTGGCAAATGAAGTATAAAAATATAATTAGGAAGGCCAAAAAAGAATTTTAAGAACAGATTGCTTTTATTTTTTGAGTTTTTGGTTAACAAATGTCTATGTATCTCACAAGCAGGAAGCCTGCTAAACAAGTAGTGGGGCCACTGGATGATCTAGATGCTAAAGGAGCACTCAAGGATGATAGGGTCATTGCAGAAATACTAAATGAACTCTTTGCATTGGTCTTCAGGAGCATGTGAGGGAGATTCTCAAACCTGAGCCATTCTATTTTGGCAACATATCTGAGAAATGGTCCTAGATTGAGATGTCATTAGGGGAAATTTTGGAACAAATTGATAAACTAAACGGCAGCAAGCCACCAGGACCAGATGGTATTCACCCAAGAATTTGGAAGGAACTCATATGAAACTGCAGGATTAATAACTGTGGCTTGTAATCTATCATTTAAATCAGCTTCTGTATCAATTTACTGGAGGACAGCTAAAGTGATGCCAATTTTTTTAAAGGACTACAGCAGTGATCCTGGCAATTAAAGGCCAGTAAGCCTGACTTCAGTACTGAGAAAACTGGTTGAAACTATAGTAAAAAGAAAAAGTGTCTGACACATAGATGAACATAATTTTTTGGAGAAGAGTCAACATGGTTTTTGGAAAGGGAAATCATGCCTGACCAATCTACTAGAATTCTTTGAGCAGGGCAACAAACATGTGGACAAGGGGGATCCAGTAAATATATTGTACTTAGATTTTCAGAAAGCCTTTGACAAGGTCCCTCACCAAAGGCTTTAGCAATGTAAGCCATCATGGAATAAGAGGAAAGGTCGACACATGGATTTGTAACTGGTTAAAAAGATGAAAAACAAAGAGTAGGAATAAATAGTTTTCAGAATGGAGAGAGGGAAATAGTGGTGTCCCACAGGAGTCTGTACTGGGAAAAGTACTATTCAACATATTCATAGATGATTTAGGAAAAGGAGTAAACAGTGAGGTGGCAAAATTTGCAGATGATACAAAACTACTCAAGATAGCTAAGTTACAAGCAGACTGTGAAGAGCAACAAAAGGATCTCACAAAATGGCAGATGAAATTCAACGTTGATAAATGCAAAGTAGCACATATTTAAAAACATAATCCCAACTATACATATAAAATGATGGGGTCTAAATTAGCTGTTAGCACTCAAGAAAGAGATATTGGAATCAGTGTGGATAGTGCTCTGAAAACATCCACTCAATGTGCAGCAGCAGTCAAAAAAGCAAGCAGAATATTTTAAATCATTAAGAAAGGGATCAATAAGAAGACAGAAAATATCATATTGCCTCTATATAAATTGGTGGTATGCCCACACCTTGAATACTGCATGCAGATGTGGTTACCGCATCTCAAAAAATATATATTGGATTTGGAAAAAGTTCAGAAAAGGGTAACAAAAATGATTAGGGATATGGAATGGCTTCCATACTGGGACTTTTCAGCCTGGAAACAAGGCAACTAAAGGGGGATAGGATTGAGGGCTATAAAATAATGACTGGTGTGGAGAAAGTAAATAAGGACATGTTATTTACTCCTTCGCATAACACAAGAAGTAGGGGTCACTAAATGAAATTAATGGCAGCAAGTTTAAAACAAACAAAAGGAAGAATTTATTCACACAACTCGTAATCAGCCTGTGGAACTCCTTGCCAGAGGATGTTGTGAAGGCCAAGATTATAACAGGGTTCAAAAAAGAACTAGATATGTTCATGGAGGATAGGTCCATCAATGGCTATTAGCCAGGATGGGTAGGGATGGTGTCCCTAGCCTCTGTTTGCCAGAAGCTGGGAATGGGTGACAGATGATTAAATCACTTGATGATTAAATATTCTGTTCATTCCCTCTGGGGAACCTGGCATTGGACACTGTGAGAAGACAGGATACTGGGCCAGATGGATCTTTGGTCTGACCCAGTATGGCTATTCTTATGCTCTAAGTCTTAAATATTTTGTGTCTTGTCAGTTTTGCATCTTCATCTCCAGTTAGAATATTAACACTTCCCAGACTCCTGAAGCAATTTTTAAAACAGTAGTTCCTGCAGCACATTGTACATAGATTATAGAATATAAATACAAAAAGTTCTCATAACTCTATTCTACATTTCAAGGAAAACACTATCCAAAATTCATAATACATTCTATGTAATTCTAAACTACACAAACTGGAGTGTACTTTTAGCATCAATAATGGCTTCAACAGTTAAAATATAGACATGCATGTTGATTTTATATATTAGAAAAGAGATGGAATCTGCCTCTACAATCCAGCATGTGTAATCAAGATTGACACCTGCAGTTCCCAGAATGTAACCAGATTCCTATGGGAGCCCACAGAAGGGCTCAAAACGCCAGTGTGGGATTTCCCTGCTATGACAGTCATAGGTAAAAAGAGTTACAGCTGCTAATGAAACTACACTCCTGTCAGACAGTTGGGGTTAAAGGACTCCCTCAGCCTTTCTTTAGCTGGAGTAAGGAGAAGAGAAAGGGAATTTTCTAAAGCCATTTTCACTTCTCACTTCTCTTTTAACAATCAGGCAATGTCTTCCAAATCTGCTGCACATTCTCAATAAGTGCTGCACATGCTTTTCTTGCTTTATTTATTTTATTCTGTATCTAGGAAAGACAGTCTACAAACACAAACAAAATAGCATGCACATTATATTCTGTTTAGGCATTCATATCATAATTGTAGTCATCTGAGTGCTTTATACATGACTTTAAAATCTAGTAAGTGTTCTTCTGGTTTGACAAAGGTAGACTTATTATTTATCATAGACTCAGACTTTAAGGCCAGAAGGGACCATCATGACCATCTAGTCTGATCTCCTGCACATCACAAGTCACAGAACCTCACCCACCCACTCCTGTAATAGACCAATAATGTCTGGCTGAGATACTGAAGTCTTCAAATGTTGATTTAAGAATTCATTTTACAGAGACTCCACCACTTACAGAGACTAGTTTAAACCTGCAAATGACCCCATGCTGTAGAAGAAGGTGAAAAAAATCCCAAGGTCTCTGCCAATCAGTCCCGGGGGAAAATTCCTTCTCAAGTCCAAATATGGCATTTAGTTGGACCCTGGGCACTTTGGCAAATGCATCAGCCAGACACCTGGGAAAGAATTCTCTGTAGTAACTCAGAGCCCTCCCCATTTAGTGTCCCATCACCAGCCATTGAGGATATTTGCAACAAGCAGTCCCAGATCAGCTATATGCCATTGTAGGCAATTTCATTGCACCATCCCTACATAAACTTATCAAGCTTAGTCTTGAAGCCAGCTAGGTTTTTTGCCCCCACTGCTGCCCTTGGAAGGCTATTACAGAACTTCAGTCCTCTGATGGTTAGAAACCTTTGTCTAATTTCAAGCTAAACTTGTTGATGGTCAGTTTATATCAGTTTGTGTCAACTTTGGTGCTTAATTTAAAAAACTCCTCTTCCCTCCCTGGTATTTATCCTTCTGATGTATTTACGGAGAGCAATCATATCTCCCCCAGCCAGGCCTTAGTTTGGTTAAGCTAAAGAAGCCATGCCCTTTTAGTCTCCTCTCAGAAGCTGGATTTTCCATTCCTCCGATCATGCTAATAGCCTCTCTCTGCACTTGTTCCGTCATTATTTACTGATGTGTGGGAAAGCTAAGTCAAAGCAATGTGTTTTACAATTAGCCCTGAGATTTGTGGTCACTCTGTGCTCCTGCAGGAGTGAGTTCCATAGAAGTAGAACTTTCTTTGCAATTGACCTATCTCCTGCTTTCACAAGTTTCCCTCCTGTGACTCCAAGGGTCTTGGACAACACAAGCTAACATGCAATACTGTGATCCTAGAGAACTTATCCTACATAACCTTTTGAGGATGCCAAAGGGGTGGGAACACCCAATCTGGTCTAGGCCAGGTATCTTTTGCCTCACTTCTGTTCCTCACATGAGGTCAGTAGTTGATTCTCTTTTGTTTATGAAAACAGCATCATGTGGTATTGCATATCCACGTATTACTCTTGAGCTATTGGCACATGAATATTGTCTTCCAGATAAATAATGAATAGTATGTGTGATGGGTTGGACCCCTTGGGATACCAACTGATGTGCTGAGATACTACTTTGTCTGCCAGAATGGGCCCCCTTTAACCTGTCTTGCTGAGCCAGGCTATTAAAGCCTCCTCCACAGGTTCACACACAGGCAGGGCCACACCCAGCTGCCAATCAGCTCTGGGAAGGCTCAGCTTAAGGAACTTGCCCTAGCACACAGGTGGCCATCTCCCTTGGAGTGCAGACTCAAAGGTATATTATGAAATTTGCCTCCTCTCTCAATGTGGAGGAACGTATGCACAACTTCTAGTCCTCCCCTCCCCCAGTTAGAAATTACAGAAACTGGGTTATGTTATAAACAAAGCAAATTTTATTAACTACAAAAGGCAGATTTTAAGTGGTAAAAGGGGTAACAAACAGAACAAAGCAGATACCTTCGTAAATAAACAAAAGCCACAGACTGAACTTAACACACTAGATACAATTAACAAATTCTCACCTTGAGTGATAATCAGGCTGGCAGATTCTTAAGGCACAAGTTGCCTTGGCTTTCCCAGGTTTTCATACACAGGCTAAAGATCTTAGCTTGGGACCATCACTTCTCACAGTTCAGTCTTTGTTCCTTCGGTGTTTTTAGATGTGCTGTTGTAGGGACAGTAAGGAGCACTCATGTTGTCATTGTCCCTCTTTTACATCTCCTCACTTGCTAGAAATCTTCTTCTGCTGTGCCCTGAGTCAAATAGTTCCCATTGTACAGAGCAGGGGAGAGCAAACTACGGCCCGTGAGCTGGATCCGGCCCATCGGGGCTTTCAATCCTGCCTTCGGGATTGCCAGCCCCATGGTGCAGTGGGGCTAAGGCAGGCTCCCTGCCTGCCCTGGCCCTGCACCACTTCCAGAAGCAGCCAGCACCATGTCCCTGCAGCCCGGGAGGGGTAGGAGGAGCTACACAGAGGGCTCCACGCGCTACCCTCGCCTGCAGGCACTGCCGCCCACAGCTCCCATTGGCCAGGAATGGGAAACCATGGCCAATGGGAGCTTCAGTAGCGGTACCCGCAGGCAAGGGCAGCAGAGCCTCCTGCCCCACCCCATCCCCAGCAGCCACTGCCAGACCTGCTGGCTACTTCCAGGAGCAGCACAGGGCCAAGGCAGGCACGGAGCCTGCCTTAGCCCTGCTGCGCACCACTGCAACCCTGGAGCCACTCAAGGTAAGCAGCCCCAGGCCAGAGCCCACACCCCAAACCCCTCATGCACCCTTCACCCCAACCCCCTGCCCTGAGCCCCCAACCCTTTGCCGCACCCTGCACCTCTCCTGCACCCCAGTCCCTTGCCCTGGACCCCTTCCTGCACCTCACATCCCTCCTGCACCCTTCACTCCTTGCCCTGAGCCCCTTCCTACACACCACACACCACACTCACTCCTGCACCCCAACCCCCTGCCCCAGCCCTACATTCATGGCCCTGAACACAATTTCTCCACCCATACATGGCCCTTGATTCAAACAGTTAGCTCTGTACCGGGGTGGGCAATCTGACCCATGTCAAACAGTTCCTATTGTGAGAGGTTTCTACTGCACACAGTTCCTCGGGTAATCTTTCTGCTTGTGTGCATTTCTTCAACAAGCCACTAACATTCTTTAGTCTCATCCAACATAGCACATTTGAAATACAGAAACATGGTCAATATTCTCATCTCCAGATACAAAAACAATACATGCATACAAATTGGATAAATACATTCAGTAACATATACCCTTTCCAATGATATCTTATAAGACCCATCTTGCATAAAGTATGTCTTAGTTATACCATATTCATATCATAACCATATTTCCATAGAGATTATGAGGTGTAACATCACAGTATGGTGATCATATTTTAAACAAACTCATTTCACAATAAAGTTGTTTTGGAGTTGAATTTGGGGGAGGAGATCACCAAGTTTGAGCTTTCATTCTGAGCAGGTTCCCAATTCTATGTCACCTGAGTTTCAATGGACTATAACCAGAGAGGGAAACAATCAGTATATTCAAAAACAAACAAAGACTCTTTAAATATTCAGTGAGTGCACTGAACAGAAACAGCACTGAGACTAAAAGCAGTCATTGATTAAATCTAGTCCTCTCCTAACTAACAGCATTGCAGGAAAAAACCTGGAAATTCTCGTATGGAAGGATAAGGGCTTCCTAGGTGAATAGATATTTCTAATTCAGATTCAATTTACCTTTTTTGTCTCTCTATACAAAGAAGAAAATGTATACATTTATTGACAAAAAGATAATATTGTTTAAACTTCATACATTATTAATGAAAAACATGCTACTAAAAACAGAAAAAACACTGAATAGTAGGAAGTAGTAAGACAGGAGCTGTGTTTAATTTGTTATAAACAATTCACCAAAAGTTCATTTCAGCATCATAAATGGAGCATAAGGCCAGATTCTGATATCCCTATTCATTCTAACTAGTACCTTAATAAATAGTCCAGTAGACTTCAGTGAGACTATTTGTGAACTAAGGTGCAACTTGACATTAGTAAACAAATCAGAATTTGGCTCTTGATTTAAAGCCCCAATCCAGCAGTCAAATTATTTCACCGGGTCGTCCAAGGTTGTAAAGGGGTGCCTGTGCAGATCCAATTGCGGGACACCGGCCTCACAGAATTTCTAACTGTTAGCTGTTCAAAAAAAAAATAAAATCTTGCTAAACTTCTGTTACCTGATTATAACAGAATCCACTCTCTTTCGAGTCTCACACTACATCATATCCTGTTTTGTCTGAGTGATGAAGGTACAAGGAGAGGAATTTTTTCACCCTTACCTGCTGGCAGAACCAGAGCTGCAGGCACTACTGCCTTCTTCCTCCAACTGGCAAGAAAGGAGAAAACAGAGACTACAAATAAAGAATAGTAGTGGGGTAATGCATAGGCCAATGGTGATTGCAAGGTCATAAAAGCACAGAGGTTCTGAAAATCCAGTAAGCCATACAACACTTAGCAATGCAGAATGTTTGTCAAGGGAATATACTCAGAGTGCAATAAAAGCATGTTGTTCTAGTGAAAAATGTTATTTCATAAAAAAATGAATACCAAGAGTTCTTGACACAGAAAGAGAGCGTGCATTTCCAAGGCCCTTCCTCTTTCTGTCCCCTGCAAAGGTCCTTAAATATCTATGTTCACCACGAGAGTCCTGTTCCTTTAGTCCATAAACCTTTCTGATTCCGAAGTCCTAATCTCTGTCTGTTCTAGAGCCGGGGAGCCAGATCTGATGTAAATTGGCATAGTTCCACTAACTGCATTAATTCATACCAGTTAAGGATCTGGGACACAGCTTTTTTACTTTCAGTCCTCACTGCATTCCTCCAGCCCCCTTACTAAATACATCTTAATATCAACATACACAGGGTGCGTACAGTGTATACCTAAGACTGACTTCTGCACAGTAAATGCAGCAAAGACTGTGTTTACACAGTTCAGTCATTTAAACTATTATTATGGTTGTGCCATGTTGCACCTACTACATATCTATCATAACTTTATTCAGATTTGATAATAAAATTAGGCCTATAATACTTCCATGTTGTATTTTAAGTCATTTTAATAGAGCAAACCAATCTGTGGCCTCCTCATTCCTGCTTCTTACTTGAGGCACTGCTAGATTAACAAAATAAATTTTCAAATAGAGGAATTTGAGGGTAAGAGATATTATTTGGGATTTTTGTTCTCTTTAAACAAAAAAACATTTTGAAACAAACATTTTAAAATATTATTGATTTTAAAATATCTATTGTGTGCTGTATTGTTATAATTTACTTGTTAAAATTTCTCTAAGAGACCAAAAATGAGAATGTTCATGCCCAAGTTTATTAGATAGAAATGAAATGGAGAAAGGGGGACAAACTTGGACGAAATAGCCTAGATTTTCAAATCTTGGTATGTAAAGTTAGGTTTTAATGTCCGTGTTCAGGCACCTGATTTTCAGAAATGCTGGGCATGCGCTGACTTCCACTGATGTCAAGGAGACCGCTCAAATGTATACTAAAGCAAACTGGATTTAGCTCCAAATTATGCAGTCTGCTGTATACATGTACCATTAGCTTCCATCCTTAGCTAGCTATTCCTCAAAGAAATAAATCCATTTCTTTTTATGGCAATAGGAAAGATATTAATGCTGCCCAGCTTGCTGAAAAAGAATTCTCTCTACCAACATGATTCTTGAAAATCTAGACATCATGGTTCAAATAGGGAAACGACATATAAATAAATTACATTCAGGTAGAATAAGGGGACATTTTCAAAGGCACAGAGAGCAATTAGGTGTCCAACCCTAATTGAAAGTCATTGGGAATTGGGTGCCTAACTGCTATTTGTGCCTTTGAAAAAATCTGTCTATAGGGGTTTCCCCCCTAATAAAGACTATAGTTGTAACTTCTTTTTATAGTCATTCATATTTTTCTGAAAGTTTCTTCTTTTGGACTGAGATTTTCCATTCTTTCTTTCTGTCTGAAGGTAAATAATTTGTGAAGTTTGAGCAAAGTCAGCTGTTTCTGAGCTATCGCAAAGGGAAATAAAATATTTTCCTTTATTATAAAAATGTTCTAAGACCGTAGTTTGGGATATGGTTCCGAGGTGGGTGGGGGGGAGATTAAAGCCTAAAATATGACACGGAGTTAATCCCCACTGAGGTCTAGTTCATTTTCTTAGCTTAAGGAGAAGTGAAAAAGATTTTTTTTTTAAATTAAGCAATTGAAAGATCCCTTCTCTGATTTTAGACATCTTTCTATTAATACAATGCTAGTTCAATGAGACCATCCTTCAACTCCAGATGCCTGCAAGTCACCGGGGCCTGATGAAATGCATCCTAGAATACTCAAGGAATTAATAGAGGAGGTATCTGAGCCTCTAGCTATTATCTTTGGAAAGTCATGGAAGACGGGAGAGATTCCAGAAGACTGGAAAAGGGCAAATATAGTGCCCATCTATAAAAAGGGAAATAAAAACAACCCAGGGAAACTACAGACGCAGTTAGTTTAACTTCTGTGCCACGGCGGAAGATAATGGAGCAAGTAATTAAAGAAATCATCTGCAAACCACTTGGAAGGTGGTAAGGTGATAGGGAATAGCTCAGCATGGATTTGTAAAGAACAAATCGTGTCAAACCAATCTGATCGTATTTTCTTGATAGGATAAATGAGTCTTGTGGATAAGGGAGAAGTGGTGGATGTGGTATACCTAGACTTTAGTAAGGCATTTGATACGGTCTCTTGCATGATATCCTTATCGATAAAACTAGGCGAACATACAATTTAGATGGGGCTACTATAAGGTGGGTGGCATAACTGGCTGGATAACCGTTCTAGCAAGAGTAGTTATTAATGGTTCCAATCCTGCTGGAAAGGTATAACAGTGGGGTTCCGCAGGGGTCTGTTTTGTGGCAGACCGACGCTCTGTTCAATATCTTCATCAATGACTTTAGATGTTGCATGGAAAGTACGCTTATTAAGTTTGTGGACGATACCAAACTGGGAGGGATTGCAACTGCTTTGGAGGACAGGGTCAAAATTCAAAAATGATCTAGACAAATTGGAGAAATGCGTCTGAGGTAAACCAGGATGAAGTTCAATAAAGACAAATGCAAAGTGCTCCACTAGGAAGGATACAATCAATCAGTTTCAACACATTTACAGAATGGGAAGAGACTGTCTAGGAAGGAATATGGCAGAAAGAGATCTAGGGGTCATAGTGGGACCACAAGCTAAATATTGTCAACAGTGTGATACTGTTGCAAAAAAAGCAAACGTGATTCTGGGATGCATTAACAGGTGTGTTTTGTAAACAAGACACGAGAAGTATTCTTCCGCTCTACTCTGCGCTGGTTAGGCCTCAACTGGAGTATTGTGTCCAGTTCTGGCCACCGCATTTTCAAGAAAGATGTGGGAGAAATTGGAGAGGGTCCAGAGAAGAGCAACAAGAATGATTAAAGGTCTTGAGAACATGACCTATCAAAGGAAGGCTGAAAGAATTGGGTTTGTTTAGTTTGGAAAAGAGAAGACTGAGAGGGGACATGATAGCAGTTTTCAGGTATCTAAAAGGGTGTCATCAGGAGGAGGAGAAAACTTGTTCACCTTAGCCTCTAATGAATAGAACAAGAAGCAATGGGCTTAAACTGCAAGCAAGGGAGATTTAGTTGGACATTAGGAAAAAGTTCCTAACTGTCAGGGTGGTTAAACACTGGAAATAAATTGCCTAGGGAGGTTGTGGAATCGGAATCTCCATCTCTGGAGATGTTTAAGAGTTGGTTAGATAAATGTCTATCAGGGATGGTCTAGACAGTATTTGGTCCTCCCATGAGGGGACGGGACTGGACTCGACCTCTCGAGGTCCTTCCAGTCTTAGAGTCTATGAATCTATAAACTCCAACTGATCTTGCTATGTGACTTTGAGAGCTACTCAATATAATTCAGGAATAAAAGAAGAATAATGCCCAAAAGCTTCTGAAAAGAATTTAGCCCTCTTGGTGACATAATAATGAACATTCTCCCTGCCCTGGTTGGGAAACCCAGAAGCTGCTTTTGTCCCCGAGGAGAGGGCAGGCCTAATGCAGAAGCTGCTGCATTGAAATCATCTCCAAGACAATTTGCATGAGGACTGTTAAAAGACCCTGTAGAGAGATTTTTCAAACCTTACTAACAACCATTAGCAAACTGAGGAGCCCTGGTGTAAGGCTACCAATACAGTTTACAACCTCATATCATCCAACCCCTGCTAAGAATGAGTGATTGACATGGCACTGAAAAGATTGGATTACAGTACTGATCAATTCTGTGCTGTACAACCTATTGACTGCCGTGGAATTACATGGGCGTCAGCATAAAGCTTGGCTGTCTGTATCCAGAAAGATAAGCATGAACTGGATAAGTTTCCAGTACAACACTTAGAACAGAAAGTAAAGGAATCTACATTTCATTTGTCAAAACAAGAGTTGGAGATGTTCCCAAAATATTGATGGGAAGACTGTCTCTTCCTCTCCTCTGTATAGTAAAGTGTTGGGGTGTTTTTAAAATCATTTATTCCTTCTTTAAAGGGCTAAGAATATCCTTTGGCTCTACTGATTACATAGGACTCTTGAATAGTTTCAGTATCTTCATGAGGCAAGTTACAATTGTCTTTCCAGACCTCATTGTATTTAATCACTGTATTTATTAGATGTAGCATTAACTTTGTACAGTGGCAGCCTCTTTCAAGTTTTACCAGTTAGATCATAATAACTGTTAAGGACTGTGTTAAAATAGTGAAGTAAATAACTCAAGGTTCTACAGAAGATCAGTTGCTGATAAAAATATTTTGCTGTTAATAGAGTTCCTCTCTCCAATGTGTACGAATATCAGCCAATTCTTGACTTCCAGCCCGTACCATCATTCCTTCTAGACTGTTTACTGATAAACTAGTTATTTATGGAGTAATTCACTGAGCTCCTCCATATTTTATAAGGAAATTAATGGCAAATAGGAAAATTTAGGTTTGGCTGACACCCAAAAGGTTATTTTCTTCTGCTGCTAAATTGCAAGCAGAAATACAGATGTGATTTGATGGAAATAATCATATATATACGAGTAAAATAAACTAAGAAATGGTTCAGACCAGTTTCAGATTCAAAATGCTTTCCCTCCACCCCAGGTCATAGTATCATTGTACTAATATCTGGCTATCCAAATACCAGTTTTGAAAGAAACCCAATATTTTGAAAAAGCAGATCTTATTTGGAAAGCATATACCTCTATAAGTTAAACTTCAGCTGGTGGTTTGTCACTGCTTTCTAGCTGCCATTCACTAATGAAAGCATCAAGTCAAATGGGTAAAAATGAACAATCAATCTTTCCCAATAAGCAAATTTTATAAAAGCAAACACATGCACATTACAGTCAAGTCAGTCATCTTAGCTTCTTCAGAAAAAAAATACTATAGTCCACGTTCATCTAGTTAATTTCTAGGAGATCAGAAGTATTATATCTCTGTTTGGAAAAATTAACTTGTTTTACGTGCTGGCTCGTACTGAAGTGACTTGAGTATATTCCACAAGCACATGTTGTTGAACAGTCTAACTGGTTCCGCTTTGTGGGTTTTTATATAATTTTTGTTCAAGTGGAAATAGTTGCTGTTATGGCACTGGACCTATGGGAAGACACCTTAGTAACTTCCCTATACGTACCAGTACCACACGTAACAGGTTATGGATGCTACCACAGTAAATAGCAGCAGCATCTTTACAGCACCTTTCACCTGAGGATTTCAAAGTGCTTTACTTAGTTCATTATGGCTCACAACAACCCCGTAAAAAGTATCTACAATATGTAAATTCTCATACCATGACCAGAACCATAGTACTGAATGCCCTTGTGCTATATCCTAGAATCATCTCCAGATAAATAAACCAAGGCAGAGGGAGGTGAGAGAAAGATTTTAAAAGGCATAAATGGAATTTAGGTGCCCAACTCCTAAAGATTTTAATTGTGAGTTGGGCACCTACCAGACCTATGTGTCTGAAAAACTTCTCTTTTAAGACCCATATTTTTGATAAAGTGGCCTCTAACTTTGGGTGGCCAAAGTTAGGTGGTAACTATAGGTGATGATAACACCCACAATTCTGAATGACTTTGGAGGAGTGAGGCCAAAGGTGCTCAGCACCTCTAAAAATGAGGCTCACGATCTAGAGCTGGGAACACACAAACTGAAGCATACAAAAGTAGAAACAACTTTTGAAAATTTGGCCTTAAGTGACTCGCCCCAGACTGTGTATCAAGACAAGACAGAGCTGAGGACATAACCTTGTAATAGGGAGTTCAGAGGACTGGGCAGTCTAGTGGTTAGTGCACCTGACTTCCAGCCCCTAGCCTCTCTGTCAGGCTAGTAGAAGTGCCTGCTCCTTCCCTTAAGCCAGGAATCTTTGGCTTTCCACATTTGGGTCTAGGCCCTTAAGTGAGTGTGAGAGGGGAATCTTGGCCCTCCCTCTGCTCTGGGTCCCAGCCCAGGGCCCTATAGGAAGTACACTGGCAGGGTCCTCCCTGCGGTGGGTTTAAGTTGATTCCTTGGGCTTCTTCCTATTTATAGCTCCCTTCAGTTTGGAACATGACTTCTACAGCCCAAACAGTCACTCATCTTACAACCAAAAGTGTCCAAAGGAGCAGGGCCCATGAGTTCTCAAAAGGGATGGTGGTTGGAGAAGGCCCTGCCTATAAGTCTTAACCAATCTGTGGTTACCTATCAGCCTCACTCTTGTGACTGGCTTCCTACAAAAAGGTTTCCCTCTCCTTCTGCCTGTCCAACAACCTTTGCTTGGCTTCTGAGATCCTTTTAACCCACTCCTCCAGCTGGACTATACATGGCAGGCCTTTAGGGGCGGGGAGGTCTCACCTGAGGCCCACATTGCATTTTAACCCCTTCAGGTCCAATGGAGAGCTCAATCCTGTGAGGTGCCAAATGCCGTCAATTTATATTAAAGTCTCTGGAAGTTCCTGGAACTCAGCACCTTCTAGACCCAAGCCCCACAAGTGAGTAAGTACTTTATTTAATAAAAACAATAATGGAAAGTATACTGAGAACAATGACATTAACATTATTTTGCAGAACAGGTTAGCATGATTTCATGTTACCTACCATATGAAGTTCTGTTTGTCCTAATTATGTTGATATTTAATGATTCGATACAGGTAGAAGGCATAATCCAGTATATTTATATATGTTTATGTACAGTGACTATTTATAGCTTGCTCACAGCCTACTTGTGTAAGAACAATTTTCCAATTATTTTCTAAAGGCTACATTCCACCTACTCTTTAGATGGAATAATCTTTCATTATAGAGTTATGGATTGTAAGTGCCAGACTTCTACAAAATAGATTTGTGAGTCTCTACAGTTTTATTGGATAAAGCCCCAAGTGCCTTCATTTTTCAGTGCAAAAAAAAAAAAAAAAGAGGGAGAGATGACTATTGCTTGCTTTTAATTTAACACTTCTGTTTCATATGTACAAGATTATGCTTTTGTTTCAGAAGCATAAAAATGTTTGTACTGATGCTTTTCTCCAATACAGGGATGCATCTGGAATAAGTCTGATTTCCTTAATGACTTCTTGGGTTTTGCATAATGTAATGGTCATATATAGAAGAATAAAAAGGTTATTAAATGTAGACAAAAGTACTACTTAACCTCTGGGCTTTTCAAGGTATTGTTCCCCTTCATCTCTCTCCCTATTGCTACTGGATATTCCTTATTTTCTAATGCCATTTATAATTCTATATAATTTTACATTTGCTTTCAAAATAGTTCCATGTGATTACTTGAGAACTGATAGAAAAGTCTAGTTGTGTGTACAGTAATTCAAATAGGGCTAGAGACATGAAGTATGCATTTTCTGTAATGATATAGTCTGGGTTTTACATTTACTATGTACAATTCAGGTATCTTTATACCCATATTCATATGTTCTTAACTGATCCTTCTTTAATAATCTACATGTTACACACACCTATGGAAGCCAGCAAAAAAAAATATATTAAAAATAAGGCTGTTTTTTGTTCATAATGTTGCCCCTTTTCTACTCTAGCACCTAGTCAAAATTTGGGGTAGAAACAGGTGATAGTCCTGGGTTTCTTTGGTGCATTTTTATTTACAAAGAATGTACAAAATCCTGTGTCTCTGATCACAGAGGGAATCAACTAGCAGGAAGCAGCCTTTTTTGCTCATAGCACCAAGAGCACCTTTTTTTCAGCCTGAACTGCTGACCCAAGAAACCTCTCCTCAGTCCCCCGGTTTCTTCTAGGGTAAGCAACATGCTTTCAGCTGATCCTTTGTCCTGTCTCTCTCACCAGTTCAGTCTGTTCTCAGTTTGTGTGTTCCCTCCATCCACTCCCACTCACAACTTGTCACAATACCTAGTCAAACTCTCCTCCCAGCTGGTGCTAGTTTCTGGCAGATGCTTGTTTTGTTCAGGCCTTGTTTTAGGTGTGGCCTTTTGACTGTATCTTACAGCTGACTTAAATGGGGGACACATTTGTCCTTCCATTTAAAGAAATTTTCATTCAGCCCGTAACCAGGTTTCACCCATCTCAATAGTATTGATTTTGTTCCAGAAAACAGATTTTATTCCATTATGCCTGTCCAAGAGAAACTTTGCATCATTAAAAAAAGTAACCATCTCCTAAAGTTTCCCACAGACAATGCCTATCATGTGAATGAGGACTAACCACATCTATTCTGTTTGTACCTCTAGTGATTACCCCTATTAGAAATATAAGGGTTGCCAATTAAGACTGTCCTTAGCGTGCTGAGCCACTTCATTAGCTTACCACTTATTTTTTGTTATTTGGAATTTAATTTGTATTTCTATAAAATATTATGAACAGAATCATTTCAGTTATTGAGTCAGTGCTCTAGAGGCTAACCCTCCAGTGCACTGAAATTCCCAGAATCACCTTTTAATTAAATACTTTCCATATTTAGAGCTATTCCTACTTATAGGAATTGGTACAAGAGAAAAGTTTATTTAGAAAACTTGAGTCTCCATAAGTTCAGAATTAAAATGCTTTAGAAAGCCAACTTGCTGGATTACAGGGAAGTCTGATGCACTTGGACCAAAAGAATCCTTGGTCTGAAACTCCTAGAAAACTCCCCTCACTTTCCTCTACCCAAAATGAGTTGCAGAGCAGTCCCTTTTATATTCTGAAGGAGAAAGTAGGAGGCCTTCAGTGCTGACACAATGGTTGTCTAAGAGGATAAGTGACAAGTAATGTATCTTGAATTGGTTTTATATTCCATGGAGTATTAGAAAGGGTATGGACCTATTACATGTGGCTTCTTAATCTCAGTCCATGTTTATATTATTCTTTGTTCTACATTGGACCTTCCAAGTCTGACACATAAATTATGCTCATTTTGTATTCCCACTGAAAGACAAATCAATGCACATTTCCACTCATGGCAGACATATATCATTATTTATGTCTCTCTTGAAATGGACTTCCATGGCAGTTGTACCTCCTTATTCCATAATATATTTAGCTAAATTTGAGCATTGACCATACACTATTGTGCATTCCTGCTTTGGCATCATTTTAAACTGGTTTATATTGCATGTCAAGTAACTGTAATACCCCTTTTCCCAAAAATGATAAAACAAAAGGCACATTTTTCAAAATATGTTCTCATTTCCATGGGAGAACATAGAATCAGGATGCAGATCCTTGGGCATTTAGAAATAGATGATTGCTCCCCCTTAATTGGGGACTATACCCATAAATAGAATTAAGTAGTGCATAGTTGCTATAAATAGAAGATTTCTACCAGAAATTTCCAGAAAATTTTCCAGAGGATTCATCTGCTCTAAGAAAGAATTTCTTCATTCACAGTAATAACTTTGCCAATCCAACAGAAATTAATGAGATCAGAATGACTACAAACAGCCCCTTTAAAGAGTGTTTTTAAAAAAGGAGTCTGAAATGTCCAGATGTTTCAGTAGTGGAACAATTTTAAAAGCACAATAGAATAAGAAAAGTCACATAGGGAACTATGGAGCTGTGTTTGCAATGATCTTTTGTCCCTACCCTCCATTTCTATCATCATTTAAACTGATGGCAGTAAAAGTAATATAAACAAATCACCAATGATTTAATTAACATTTCATCTATCCTAGTTCAAACTGGGCTAGAAAATGTAGTGGTTAAAATCAGAGCTGGCCAAAACTTGGCATTTCCATTCTGTAGGAAATTCCAACGTCAAAGAAGTTTTTGTTCTGATTTGGAAGAAAGCATAGACATTTCAAAATTTCCCACAGAAAGGAAATTCTGAAATATTTTTGTTTCTGAAACAAAACAGAGCAGCCAGCTGCTCCAGACTCTGGAGGGGAAACCTAGAAAGTACATCTACGCAGTCTGTGGCAGTGAGTGTCAGAGCCCAGGTCAACTGACTCAGGCTTATGGGGCTTGTGCTATTACACTAAAAGTAACTGTGTAGATATTTGGGCTGGAGTTCAGGCTCTGAAAGATATTTCTCCTCCACACCCTCACCCCCCATGAACTCAGTCAAAACCAAAACATTCTGGTTATGACAAATTTTATTTTCCTATGGAAAAATGTTTCATCAAAATGTTCCCGACCAGCTCAGTTAAATAGCATCGATAGAAAGGGACTTATCTACACTCCTGCTCCCCACATTTCTAATATCAATTCATCTTGATTTATGGTAGCAAAGATGGGAAATTTTAGGGAAAAACCATAATGTAGACAAAGATTTAGAGGTTCTTTGAGCAAACTGCTTTACATTATACCAGTGTAAATCTGAAGTCTGTGGAATAACTGCTTTCCACTGCTGTGGATTTACATCAATATAAATGAATACAGAATTTAACTCTTCTTGCCTAAATAGTAAGGATATATAGACATGTCTTATAGGCTGCCAACTAGACCAGCTTATTTGATGGTAAAATATTCTATGTAATGATATAGTGCATGAAGGACATTATGATCCCAATCCTAGGTCTAAAATGTGCGAGGAGAAAGCAAAGCACAACATTAGGTGAAAACATTTATAAGGTAGTTGAAAACACAAGTTAAAAGTTGTGTATCTATGATATAGTATATGAAAAATTGCATATGGATAATGTCTGCTATTTTGAGCTTAACACAGATGATGGCTATAAAAGGCATACATGGAAATTAAAGAAAAACTGATTTAAAACAGATGTCAGGAAGCCCTTTTTCATGTAAAGAATCATAAATGTATGAAATGACCAAGCAACAAACCATTCAGATGAAAACACTGCGGCTATTCAAAAACAATTGCACTGAATCATGGGACAGAACTGGATATGAAATTAATGGGCCTTCTTTTGACATATCCCAACATCCTGCATGTGCATTTTTAAATATATAGTGTATACACATATATACAAAAACTGGAGTCTCCACTGAAATAGTTGTTCCTTAAAAAAAGTCAGACGTGCTGATGACACAGTAACAAGAAATGAACACATACCACAAACACAACATAAAGCAGGAAAGCCAAGACCTTAGTTCTTTCTATTTCCACATTTGGCACTCAGAATCAAATTTATTGAAATTCATTTTGAATGTTCATACTATTCACAGTCATGCTCTTTTGGTCTTAAGAAGACTAATTGCTTTGTACTCAAGACTAGAAAGCTCTTGGTTGCAAAATACAAATCCTTTTCTGGTTAAAATACTTGGGTTTTCTTGGGCTTCTCTTCCTCTGAAATCCTTAGAAATTACTCTAGTACCATCTGAAATATTTATACTTTGTAATTGTTTGCATTTACTGTATCTTTGAAAAAAATCAACTTTTTAAAAATTGAACCTGCTTCAAATTTGGAAAAGTCAAAATTGAAAAAATGCCATATATTATATTCACCCACATTCAAACAAACTCTCACACACACATCCATACAGATTCATACGAACAACCCACATATTGAAGAAGATATCCATGTGATTAATTATGGGCACATATGAAAAATTGCAGAACCATGTGATAAGTTAATTTAACATACACCTTTGACCAACTTACCAGTTTTGCCCAAAATAGAGCTACCAGGGCTTCTTTTAATATTCCAGCTTCCTGAGCAATGTCAAATTGCAGCTATTTGATCCTCAAATCAACCTCACAGATTTCTTTTCCCTCAAGTTTAGAATTTCCTCCCGGATGACACCCTGGAAGGCCCAGGAAGGAAAAAAAAAATCAGACATGGTCCAGTATGTTTGTATTGTCAATATTATGGAAGTTTATATTTATTATTTATATGTCAATAGCTCTAGATCAAGCCCCAGTAAAGATCAAGCCCTCATAGGGTGACCAGACAGCAAGTGTGAAAAATCAGGACAGAGGGTGGTGGTAATAGAAGCCTATATAAGAAAAAGCCCCAAATATCAGGACTGTCCCTATAAAAGCAGGACATCTGATCATCCTAAGCCCTCATTATGCTAGGCACTCTATGAACACTGAGTAAGAGACAATCTCTGCCCCAAAAAGCTTACACTCTAAATAGAGAAGACAGACACAGGGTGAGGAGAAAGATTGTAACATGTTAAAAAAAGAGAACAGATTGATGGTGTGCAAGTGTGATAAAAGTTCCACCATTTTGGGTGTTTTCTATACATATATAAACCAGAACATGCTAAAAATTTTGTAAGAATTTTTCTCAACATATTTGACACATGAAGAATCCACAATTGTCTAGTGTGCTAAAACATTTCAGCTGAAACTCTTGTGATGACATCTTTGTGTTACTTGTGGTTTTGTTACTGGTGAACCATATAGTCATCTTCATACCTTCATACACCATTGTGCGTACAAGAGTCTTGCAAAATTGTCATAAAATATTCACTAGTCCATGCTAAAAATCTATTAGTCAACCCTTACATACAACACTTCACAACTATTTTGCACAGATGCCAACAGTCAGCTCTATTTTCAACATTCCACTCAGTCACACACACGCACACACAATTTACTCCTATTCAGGGCTTGTCTACACTACTGCTTAATCGATGTAATTTACATTGTTTGGGGTATGAAAAAGACATCCCCCTGAGCAGCGTAACTTACATTAACCTAAGCGCTGTCCACATTGGCGCTATGTCAGTGGGAGACATTCTCCCACTGACATACCTTCCACCTCTTGTGGAGGTGGAGTAATTATGCCGACAGGAGAGCGCTCTTCCTTCAGCACCGGGTGTGTTATAGCAGTCCAGCTGTGCCAATGTAGCACTGCAGTGCAGAAATGCTCTCAGTCACAATTCCATTTGCTTACCCATCTGTTCACTCTGACTTAGGATAACATTTGCTCAAGTGACTCAGGCTTCTAAATCTCATTTTCAAAAGTGACACGTGCTTAAGAGTTTAAATCCATTGTTTTCAAATATGTCCAAACTGGTGTCCAAATTCATCAGTCTATTTTCACATTTCTTTAATTCTTTTGTATCTCTCCCTCCTAAATTCATGATTTTTTCTTTTCTCAACAACTCTCCAGAATATGTGGAGGAAAGATTCATTCAGGGGGATGGGGTGGGTATCATCTTAAAGATGATAAGCTTAGCTACACTGAAAATTTGGGAGAGGTAAGGTTTGGTGGTAGGAAGTTTAATCCTGGGAGATTCTGTAGTTGTGAGAAATTCTCTTCAGGAGAATCTCACTGTGTTTTGGAGGATTATCAGAGTTTCCTACCATGGTAATGGGAATTTATCGAACATATAAACAATGAGCAGAAGGCATGGCTGCAACTTGTGATGAAGAAGTAAATATGATTGATAGAGAAAACCGCTAAGGTCCTAAAACTTCCTGACAGCTCAGCTCTTTATTACAAGCTAACTTAAAATCAAGCCATAATTCAGAGCTCCAAACTCCCTTGAATGCTAACCTTTCAATTACTAGAATGCAGTCACTACATCCTGCTGCAGTGTGAAGGAACAAAACACTTTGAATGTCATTTTCTTGATTATAAACTACATTTTCAATACAATACAATTTAAAGGGTTCTAAAAACCTTAGGCATTAGCCTTACCATTGCAAGTCATTCTGGTTATAGCCAGCTGGAAGAGCCACGTCAAAATCCTGAGAGTGTCATCTTCCTGGAAAGGGCAAAAGAAAAAATAATAGATGGGAGATATGAAAAAGTCCTACTTGTTTAAGGAAAAATAATACAACAACTAGAAAGCCTGTTTAATTCTTCTGTGGCCATCTTGAGATGTACACGAGGAATAAGGAAGAAAATAGTATGAATATAGATTAATCTGAATTGGAAACAGACCTGAACTTCTCCTCCCTCAAACCTCCTGGAATTTAGGGAACACACTATTCCATATCTATATCCCAACTTCAGAGTCCAGGTCTGTCTTTGTTATTACCATGAATTACTTTAGAGTATTCAGAAGTACTTAAGTCCTTCAAAAAAAGACATAGGAGAATTTTCCCCTTCCCAAGAGATCTTACCATCTAAATAAATGATATGAAAAGTTATGGTACAGAAGACAAGAGATGTGCAAGGACAAGGATGAAGCAATATAACATTCAGTGCAATGAGAGAGTTTCCTTTTCTGTACATTGCATACGTACATCCTCACTCCAGACCTGATTTTGTAAATGAAAATTGACAATGAAATGTTGAATAAAAGAGTTATATTAAGTGTTTCAATCTTTAATTGTTTTTCTGTGTAATTGATCCATAAGGAAAATCAAAGTTGGATCTGAACTTGAGAAATGTAAGAGTAACTGAAGAGTAACTGTACAAATATTCTGCTTACCTAATCTTTCTCTGACCTAGTAGGTGCAGGCATTTAGAATATTGCCTAAGTCACCCACTATTCCCTTTCAGTAGACCACCTCATCCTGTGGGGGAGGGGGACAAAGCAGGCACCACAGGCTGCTATGTTTTCCCCTCTCATAGATGGACAGGAAGAGGTGGAAAGAGTGGAGCCTTGATTCCACATATGTGCATACACCCCAAAGCACCTTTCAGTGTAGTTACACTGGTACCTTGGGGAGCAAATGCTGTCATAAGTATAACTCTCTTGCAGTATACTCCTCAATGGTGGATTAACAAATTTGGCGCCCCTAGGCCCTGAAAAATGCCACCTCCCCAACCAGCTCACCTCTGCTCCCCTGTGGTAAGCCTGGGAGGGAGGGGGGAAAAGGGGAGTTGTGGCATGCTCAGGGGATGGCACAGGTGGAGTGGAGGTGAGCTGGGGCAGGGAATGGTTCCCTGCTCCCCCCCCAAGTCACTCTTCGCACCTGCGGGCCCCAGTTTACCTTTGCTCCGCTTCCTCCAATCGCGCCGCTACTCGCTTCTCCCTCCCTCCCAGCGCTTTCACGCAGCAAGCCTGGGAGGGAGGAGGGAGAAGGGAAGCACAGCGCACCTGAGGGAGGAGGCAGGCCGGGGATTTGGGGAGGGGCAGGGTTGGGGAGAGGTCACGAGCAAATTTGCCGCCCCTGCAAATTTGCCGCCCGAGGCCTAGGCCTTGTTGGCCTAGACAATATTAAATAAAGGTGATACAAAGAGTTTGATGTGTCAGTCATTGGTCATCGGGGGAAACATACAGAGTATGGGGGGACGCTGGCAATTGGTTATGGTTCAGCATATAATACATACAGCCTGTAATGTCCGGCCCCAAGCTGGGGGGTTGGTTTCTGTGGGTGATGTCACGATATAGGTAGGGGGCTGGAGTTTTGAGTAGTGGAATCTGCTTCACCTAAGTAGTGGGGTTCTACAACTCATCCCAGTTCATGGGTATGATGTCTCAAGTGGGGCCGGGGTAATGGGGACAGGGTGACCCTCACGTAGGTTGGATCCAGATTGGTAGTTTCAGGACTCAGGGGATATGGTTTTAGTAGGCGGTGTAGTTCGTAAGGTTTTCCCCTCTCTCTCGCCTGTTGGGCTAGCAAGAGAGCACAATACAGCTCGGGACTCCTTGGTAAATTGTGCGCAGCGTGGCTCAGGTGATGGATGGTTCATGTAAATTCGTATTTCAAGACTCTACCGTTTTTATCGATAAGGTGTCCTGTGTTGAATCATCATAGTCGTTCTCTCTGGAGGGTGTAGTGCGTGCATTGAGCGTACGGCACCCACAGGCCCTGAGCACGTTTCGTAATCGTGAGGTCCCAGGACGAATGCCCAGATCGGCCCCGGTTCTTAACTGAATCCATGACGCCGGCCCTTCCGATAACTTTTCTCTGTTTTTCTGTAAGGGGTAGTCAGTCGATATAGGCGTGTTTAAAACGCATAATTTCTTCTGGAAGGTTATGAGCGTCGTAGACTTCGCGGAACAGGCCAAGGCTTTCGTGGAGCTTTTTTGCTGTTCTCGCCAGGCATCCGGGTTCACTAGAACGTCCGTGATGAGGGGATATGTATCTTTTTCTATTGTCCGCTCCTTGGGCGAGTTCCTTGTTGGGCGACCTGTCTGGGCCGCACGTGCGGCTGCTCTCCCAGGTGGACACACCAACAAGGTTGGGGTAGGTGCGGTTTTGACTGACTCGCAAGTCTCACCGATGATGGGTGGTGTGGTGCGATGGGCTTCACTGGCGGCTCCTGGACAGCTTGTGCGTGGGCAGGGCTGCCAGGCTCTTGGTGTGGGGTTTGCAGCTGCACAGGACGTGGGTGGAGAGAATAGTGGTGTCTCACAGTGGCGTTTTCTTCCCGATTCTGTACCCGCACTTCCCTGCCGCGTCATTTCGTTCCCTCGATTCCCGTGTTGCGGTGCTACTAGGTCCGTTGTTAGACGGGACGGTTCGGATTCGCGCAGGGCGCAGAGGTTGCTAGTTGAACCGCCGGCAGTCGGCCGAAGCCGGGATTGAGAGCTGCCGCGGGGAGGAAGTGGTTGCTGGAGTCCCACTTGCTGGTCACCTCAAAGGCCTTGCCCTGGGTCGGTTTTTTCCTCAGGGTGTCCACATAGAGCGCGTGGACTTCTCCAGCATGCTCTGGCTCCGGGCTGACGGTGATGCTGCCCTCCGTCCCGATCTGTGGCACGCAGAACTCCCAGCTCCTGTTGCTCCTCGCTCCATACCCGCGGCAGTCCCAGTCGCTTCCTAGTCGGGCGTGCGCTGTTGCGGGCGCTAGGGGCACAGCGAGGTGGGTGTCCACCTGTCTCGGCCGAATTCGCGTCCAGGGAGCGCTCCAGGAAGGTGGCTACATCCTGGCCGGAGGGAGGCTGCCGATTCGGTGCTTTGGTATGGCATGGTCTGTTGAGGCATGGCGGTCGCCGCGACGCTCGGTTTTCACGTTGGTTGTCCCGTGGCACAACATCAGGAGGCTGAGCGGACCGCGTGCGTTTGGATGTACTTCGCACAACTCGCACTGTCTCCAAATGCTTTGCTTGTGGAGGTCTCCCTATGAGGGGGGACATGTTATTGTGGCCAAATTCCGTTGTCCTGTGAGATATAGTATTGAAGACATCGTTGCCTGGGCTCTCTGGAAGGCATAAGAAGAGACTACAGCCACTTTTTGACCAGCTCATTCCTGATGGCTGTGGTTTGTCTGGCGTCGCTTTGTTTGGGAGCTCTGTGGCACCTTTTGCCACGTGTTGGAACCTGTCGGGACTTGAAGGCTATGCGGCGTGTGGATCAGGAAAGGTGTTCAGCGGCATTGATCTTTAGTGCCCATGGAGGGAAGGCCATGGCAGTTGGTTGCTCGATCTTTCGGTCTAGACGCTCTCTGGTGTGGTCGTTCCGCGCTGTTGATGGTGTCCTCTCGTAGGGTAGAAGTGTTCTTCCTGTTTTCGACCATCAGTTCAATGGGAGCCTGGAGCGACCATAGGGAACTTCAACAAGTTAAGGAAAAGGTGAATGGCAGATCACATATGAATGGCTTTGAAAGGATTCAGGTTAATATAATAAAAAGTAGCTTGATTCTATCTCTCTATTTTTTTTACTCGTAAGGTTGGCCAGGTTGAAGATGATTGGGCTGAGGGGGCAGCCCTGCTTTACGCCGCTGTGGATCGGGATCTCAGCGGTTTCCCCTTCCACCGAGCGGATGGTGGTGCTGCAGTGCTGGTAGAGATCCCGGATCAGGCAAAGGAAGGTCTCTGGCATCCCGAACTCCCGCAGAGTGTTGAAAATGTGGTGGTGGGGGATGGAGCCGAAGGCGTTGGACAGGTCGAGCCACGCTATCGCGCACTGCTTCCGCGCCCTCTTGGCCATCTGGAGGGTGGTCTGGAGCAGGAAGTTGTGCTCGTAGCACCCCTCTGACGGCATGAAGCCCTTCTGGGCCGGGCTGATGGCTCCCCCGGTCGACGCCCACTCCGTGATCCTGGCTGCCAGGCAGCCGGCGTAGAGCTTGTACAGCGTGGAGCAGAGGGAGATGGGTCTCCAGTTGCTGGGGTCGTCTCGCTCGCCCTTTTTGTGGATCAGGACGGTCATGGCCTTCTTCCAGGAGGTGGGAGACCTGCCAAAGCGCCGGCACAGGTTGAAGATGCTGGAGAGCACGAGGCAGCCGGGGTCTCGCTTCCTGAGCAGGCTGTAGGGGATGCCGTCCTTTCCGGGCGCGGTGTTCTTTGTTCTGGACAGCCTGGCTGCCACCTCTTGAGGAGTGAAGTCGGCCTCTAGGTTGTCTGAGTCGGTGAGGTGGGGCAGGGGGCCGAGGCACTCCGGGCGCGGCGCGTCGTTCCTGGGCGTGCCGCCGAACACTCCCAGGAAGTAGCTGTAGAGGCGCTCGGGCGGGATGGTGCAGTAGGACGGGGGACCGTCGAGGACCTCTCGCATAGCCTTGGGGCGGTTTGTCCTGTAAGTTTCTGTATCTTGGAGGCCGCTGCTGGGTCGTAGCGGTTGGTGTTCCTCCTTCTGGTTCCCTGGAGGTGGCGGCGTGGTTCGGGCGGGCCGTCTGAGGGCAGGCTGGGTGGCCACTTGGTTCGGTGTCCTCTTAGAGGCAGCCTCTGCGGATAGCTCGTGGGTGAGCTTGTCAATGAGTGAGTCGAAGTCGCCGAAGGAAGCTGCCGCTTGGAGCTCCCAGATCCAGGCGGCCTGCCATGGTGTGGCTGGCCTATCCTTCAGCCGCCGTTCCTCGGTTCCCTCGACTGGTGCGGGTGGTGGGTTTGCTGCATGATCGGCGGACTGTCTCACTTGCGGCTCAGGGGTGCTTTCAGTTGGTTCTTGTGGTAGGGTCACTGCCAGGGTAGCGCCGTTGTTGGTTGTTGGTGGGGCTTGGTTGGGGCTGGTGGGGGTGGGGGTGGCACCTGATATTTTGTGCGCAGTTATTGCCATCTGGTGGGCACCTGCCGGGGCATGTGACCTTCTGGTGGCAGGGATCGGCCTGGCGTCTTTTGGGGCCGTGTCGGTCCACCTGATGATGGGGGATTGGTGGTGCGGTCTGGTCGTGGCGGTGGCTCCTGTAGCAGTGGCAGTGCGCGTGGCGGTCTGGGGGGTGGCTCCTGCTCCTCAGGCGTGTGCGGTTCGTAGTGCGGGTACTCCTCCTAAGAGTTGGTACTCCTCCTAAGAGCAACAAGAGATCAAGAGGGATATTGTGACTGCTGGAATCACAGTCTCCGTCACAGGCTGCTCAACAACGTACTGCCCGCTACTCTGGGCTAGACTGCAAACGGATGATTTAGTCACAAGGAGAACTTTTGGCAGTATCAGTAGATTAACATGCCTGCCCTTATAAAAGATCACCATAAGTTATGTTAGATAGAGTATTGAGGTAAAACTTATTGTCACTACTATCATTTGCCTAGAGATTTCAGTCCATGTTTATGTTAAGTAGGACCAAGTATTCATTCAAACAAAGATCTGAGCAAGTTTTATTCAGCTATGCTGAACCAATCCTGAACATGGCAAGTTTGAATCAGAAGGTATCACTGCAGTGCAATCACTGTTATGTTATGGCATCAGCCCAGAGCTCCTCTGTTTCAGGTCATGTGCAAGTTCACTAAACTAAAAGCAGAACCCACACATTGTTCACCTGCTTCCAGCATCAAGCACGAATTAAATGCATGTGCTACCAGCAATAAGTAGGTATTACAGGTTTGCAGAGTCAAACTCTTTACATTAGTAGGAACAGAAGAAATAACTCTGTTATATGCTCTGAGATGAAACCTTATCTTTCAATAGTTGCGCAAGCAGAAAATCTGAACACAAAGACAGTTTGCTCTATTTCCATAACTGGGAGACAAACAAAATTTCAAACAATAAAAAAAAGGAAACTGAATATTTGTGGCTCCAATGCCAGAACAAAGAAAGAAATATTAACTTTCAACTCAATTGCCATGGAGGAAGTCCCCTGAAGGATAAAAGAGCACGTTAACAAAGTGAGATCCTTAACTGATCAAACCTACTCTGTCACTTTCATCTTTTGCAGCACATAGAAAAGAATGACTTCCATGCCAGCCCTTGACATGATGATCATGGACTGAAAGAAAAGGAGTCAGGAAGGCTGAAGACAAACGTGGAAGCAGTTAAAGGCAGCAGCCAACTCTACAGAAACAAAGCAGCTGGCAGGAGACAATGACAAGGAAGAGGCTTGCCCCTGTCTAGTGTGTAGAATGGCAACGATGTAATCAGAAACCTGAAAGACACAAACAAGGATAGCTGTATGCAATATGGAAGAAAACCCTCCAATTACTGCTTTAGAGAGCCCTATTAATCCTGAGAAGTACTCCTGACAGAACATCTATTCAATTCTCACTCTATGTGTTCTGTCTAATGAGAACCATATTATGTTTCACAGTGAGGGTAATTACCTCATGAAATTTTTGCATACAAGAGACATAAAGGCTTTAATTTTCTGCAGGTGTCTTGGACACATTCCTTACAAATTCTTTGACCTAAAATGAGATGCACATTCCTATTTTGCAGGGCTTCTCTCAGAGTGGGATGGTTTACATTTGAGGGCCAAGTAAAAGACATTTCTCATACAGTAAAAGAAGCAGCACATAATATATTCTCCAATCATCACACAATCATGGGTCATTGATTGCTCCAGCAAAACTAAATTAATAACTCCCATCCCCGCCCCCACTACTTACTAGAATGTTGTGGATTTTAAAATACTCATCCTTTTGCATCAGAAGAACTGAAGGCTAATACTGACCTGGTAATATTTGATTGCTCTTGCAGTTGAAACAAAAACATTAGCTCTTGTATATCAGCGTTGTCATACAATGTTTTATGCAGTGCAGGCCTTACCACAAGGTGAACTGAGGTGGCTGCCTCACATGCCAGACAGTGGGTGGTGGAGCCACTAGGACCCAGAGTGTAGAAAATTGTGTCTGCTGCTGGTGCATGTGTATTCTCTCTACTCTAGATGCACAGAGATGGTGGAGTGCTTTGCTGGAGGAAGGAGGGCACAAGAGACATAACAGGCAGGCAGGAGAAAAGGTCAGGGGGAATAACAGAACACAGCAGGAGCTGCAGGGAAAGAGAGGAGGAGAAGCCTCTTATGTACCTCTCTAGCACCCCAGGAGCCTGGCCTGATAACACCAGCTTCTCAGGGAACTTCCTGTTTCCTGCTGCTTCCCTGAGCCCACTTAAAGAGAACAGGCAGTCAACTGAAGTAGTAGGAGCCAGTTAGGCCCTTAAGATGCTGATATCTTCCCTCACTCAGGCCCTGCTACCAGCCTGCTTATTTGTCCCCTTCAACTGAGTGTTGAGAGCCACTATAGCTGGCACAGAACAAAAGTCATCAGTGAAGGAAGAAAATGCCCCTCTGGGGCAGCCTTCAGAAAAGAAAGCAAAGGAAGCTTTTCTCTCTAAGCAGGAAGGAGCTCTCCTGAGATACATAAACATAAATGTTCATGGTGAGGATGTGAGTGGTGAGGAGATGCCTGATCTTGCAGTTAGTCAGAGTGCAGGTGACCTGGCAGCTACTGCAGCATCCATATCTCCATCTCAAATTGATGTAACCATGCACATTTCTGAACAAAGGTGTAGATCAGAGAAAACTGTGGTGGAGGCACAAGAAACAGCTGCTGCTGAGTTTATTAAGTCTAGATGATCCAGGACTGTGGACCCACTTGAGTAGTAGCCTGAGGGACTTCCTTGTACTGCATGGGCCACAGCAAGTGAAAAACTTCATGTTCCCCAAAGACAATGAAAATAGAAGTTTCCATCCAACACACTACTGGCATGAATCAGGGATGACAAAGTGGAGAGGCCATGGCTTCGTAATCAAAACCAAATACTGCAGTCTAATATTCACCACATTGGGTTCTTGCAGGAACAAAAGGATGGAAAATCTGGCTAGAAATCTGGCATCGTGAAAAGGCAGCAATCACCAGAGCGCATTCCGTAGGTGGAAAGAGTTGAGATGAGACTAAGGTTAAAGGTCACCATAGTGATCAGCACAGAGAAGATTACATCAGAGTCTCTTTACTGACAAAATGTTCTGAAAAGGCTTATTGCCATGTGAGAATGCTTGCTACCCAAAACTAGAACTGCGTGGCACTTCAGATCAGCTGTATGTGCCAAACAATGGAAACTTCTTAAAATCGGAGCTGATGCTGAGTTTGATGCTGTCTCCAGAAGCTTAAGAAGAGTCACTACCCAAGAAATACACACACAATACCTTGGAAACAATTCAAAATGGATTATACAGTTACTGGCAAAAAGTCAAACAGAAAGTTGTGGCAGATCTAGTGACAAGATATTATCTGTTATTCTGAACTCACACTGACATCAGCCATATGAACAAATTACTTTAATGGTGTGTTTTGCAACAACAACAAACAGTGAAAATGGCCTGTAATGGTGACTGTCAGAGAGCATCTTCTAGAATTTTTGACATTGATGATACACAGGAGCGGTATGAAAAATGTGCTTCTAAAAAGGTGGAATATATGGGATTGCAATAGCTGACATGAGAGGTCAAGCTACGATAATGGGCAATGGAGGGAAAAACAGAGGAGTGCAGACACGGACTCGGAGTTAAACCCTCAGCTTTTTTATTTTGTCCCATACATCTCATTCATTGAACTTAGGTCAGTGATGCAGCATCAGCTTCTAGGGAGGCTGCTGATTTTTAATGTAATTCAAACTTCTTGTATTTATCTCTGCATCACTTATCAATGGCAAATTTTGAAGCAACATCTGGGAACACCCTCTCTGACCCTGAACCACTGAGTGCACACGATGGAAAGTCGAGTGGGAGGGATAAAGCCTATCAAACACCAAACTGGGAAGATAGATGATGCCATAGTTGCCATTATGGAGGATAATGCTATGACAGGAACTGTTTGTAGGAGAACAGTGGCAGAGGGAAATGGAATCACCAGAAACATATATAACTTCAAATTTCTGTGTGTCTTAGTGTTTTGGCATGACATACTGTTTGAAATAAATGTTGTAAGCAAGAGACTCCAATGTGTTGACCTTGATATACCTGGAGCAATGGAACACTGGACAAAACAAAGTCATACCTACAGTCTTACCAGTCAGATGAGGGATTTCAAAATGTTCTGAGGAGTACACAGAAGTTGGCAGAGGAACTTCACACTGAAGCTATTTTCCTACCCATTCAAGAATACAAGAATCACCGCAGAAGACATTTTGATGACATGGCACAGGACAATCCTATAAGAGATCCCAAACAACAATTCAAAGTTGAATTCTTTAACCAGGTGCTAGATTGTGCAATACAGTCAGCTGAAGAACATTTCATGCAGCTCAAGGAACACAGCAGTATATTTAGGATGTTGTATGATATTCCAAAACTCCTCACTATACCTGAAGAAGACCTACACCAGCAATGTAGGGCACTAGAGACAGTGTTGACACATGATGACATGCATCATATTGATGTGAGTGATTTAGGTGATGAACTGAAAAAGCCCTTTCAAGATACATTTCAGGGGGATCAACTCCAAAGACTGTTCTGGAATATATGTGCACAGATAAGATGACCACCCTCTCTCCAAATGCTTTTATTGCTCTGTGCATAGTTCTAACACTTCCTGTAATAGTTGCCAGTGGAGAACACAGCTTCTCCAAGCTGAAGTTAATAAAAACACATCTACGCTCCACAATGACACAGGAGAGGCTGGTCAACCTTGCAACCATATCAACAGAGCATGAGCTGGCCCAGACTGTGGACCTTCAGCAGGAAGCAGTTCAAATCTTTGCAACTAAGAAGGCACGGAAAGCACCATTTTGATTATTCAAACAGATAAAAATGGCAGTGTTTACTACGCAGACAAGAAAAGTTACATTTGCTTTTCAGGCATTTGAAAGTTAAGCGTTCCTTAAAATTTTTGAACAAGGCATTTTAAGTTGTTAGTTCTCCTTTATTGGGGTAGGTAGCAGAGCAATACCATGAGAGGAGTAGAACAGGAAGAAGGCTGAATGAGACCTTTCAAAGTTTTGGCCCAAGTGAGGGGGCATGGGGGCATCATTTGAGCTCCCCACCTCAGGTGCCAAAATGTTGTGGGCTGACCCTGGTTTTATGGCACCTTCTCATTAAAAAATAGAAAAAGATAAGATAGGTTTAGGTTGGGGGGCGGGGGGCAGGGGGCTGTCCCCTGATAAAAAGTTCAGTTGAACAAAAATGTTATGTTTTATGAAAAGATAGCAATATCTGCTCAAAGGCAAGGTAGCTATATTGTTGCTAAATTGCTTGAAACAGTTCATGAAATACAGTATCCAGATTGTGCTGGTTTTGTATCAATTTGCAGACAAATAACAAAACAAGCCTCATCCAAAAGAGCTTTAACATGCAAGCTGTTAAATGATTCGTGATAGCAAAACCCTGACATTTGAAAACAAGTTACTTCTTGCCTTTTCCCTGAGATGAATTAGGGAAAGAATCAACAACATTTCTAGGAATTTTTTTAAAGAAATCAGTAAAATGTCTGAAGTCCTCCACTGTAGATGAAATGCCAGGTATATTTTTGCACGAAACGCTAATATTTCACATTTACTAATAATTTACTTATATTTTACATTTGGACGGTATCTTTAATCTGATACGTTTCTAAACAGCTTTACACACACACACACACACCATTGTGTGTACATTCACAAACATAGACTCACTTCAGTGGTTTAATGTAAGAGCTAGGTATTCACATCACTCCACTGCCGGCGCCACCACCACCACTATCACTTCTGTTGTGGCAGGTGGCAATTTATGAGCATACTACACAGTGAGAAGAGATATTTTTGTCAAGGACATTGAGGTAAGCACCTAATCCTACATAAGCTTTTCACAGCATCCACGCAAAACTGATCAATGTTTGGTTCATAAGGAATATAACCCAAAACACCACAAAATAGTGAACTCATGGTTGTATCTAAGAAACGTGAAGAGCTACGTCAACACTCCAGGACTTGAACATTAAATATCAAGCTTCTGCATCCACAGTATACTAGACCTTGATGTTAAGCTATCCCTTCTAGATGCAGCATTCCTCTCCTATTTTTGGTAAATGATTCAGCATCACTACTCCTCTAGATGAGTAGCAGGCACTTGCTACTTTGGCATCACATTTCTTTAGAACCATTCAGAACAGGACTAGACAAAGAACTCAGGGGACATTCTGAGACTGCCAGAAAACTGTATGAGTCTGTTGAACAAACCCAAACAAAAGGTGGCCAAATTCTAGTATAACTCAGTAGAAATCAGAGAAGTTTAGAGCCATTTAGTTAGCTCTATACACAGATGCACACAAGAAAAAACTCTGCAGAACATGCTCAGTATACAGTTTTCATATGTTCATAATAACTTAGTCAAAACAAACACATTTCTCTATAACAAAGTCATGCACTGCTCCTTCCCTTCACGAAAATAAAAACACCCCACCACTACATGAGCCCTAAAAATACAAATCTATACTGGAACAAATGCAAGCAACATAATAAAGTCCCAGTAAAATAAAAGTAAATTAGCTCGACCTTCCAAAAATTCAAAACAGGAAAACATATTTTAATACACACAAACTGCCCATCCCATCTAAACCCTCGGCCCACCCCAACCACCCTAGCAAATAAATGGTCTTGGCAACATTCAAAAAAAAAGTAAACAAATTTGAGCTATTTTGGAACCAGGGGGTAGAAGAGGAGCAAGCTTTTGATTCAAGGTGCCCTCACAGAGACAGTCCTGGCAGCTCCCTCTCCTATACCATAGGGCTCCTGTTTGAGTGCATCTGCGGACCACAGTAGCGGCCATATCCCATGGAGAAAGGTGGTCTTTGAAGTGAACAGACCGCAAGCTTTATAAGCCTTCGTAGAAGAAGATGGAATTATCATCTGTGGTGTATGCTTCCCGATCAGATGGTAAACTTTTTTTTTTTTTTTTTTTTTTAAAGAGAGGAACTAATGAAGAATGGTAAATAAAGCATAATGCACTCCAAGGGTGAATTTTGGAATGACTAGTCAAGTGTGTTAAACATTTATGAAACTTTAGGGATTTGCAAATAATTTCATAAATATCTGACTTCTGTCAGAATACTCAAATATG
Source organism: Chelonoidis abingdonii (assembly GCF_003597395.2). Classification (NCBI taxonomy): domain Eukaryota; kingdom Metazoa; phylum Chordata; order Testudines; family Testudinidae; genus Chelonoidis; species Chelonoidis abingdonii. Next base: position 45,956,928 of record NC_133773.1, read on the forward strand.
ACCCTCACCAAAAAATGACAGTGAACCTAGTTCATTGCTTACATTCAAAGTATTAGTTTTTCATCTATCCAGTCAGATGTACATGAGTACATATACCTTGAAAACTACAGAATAGAACACCATCCTTATCTATATGCAACAGTTCTCAGTACATTAACTATTTAGTAGGAGAAAGTTAATTCAGGAGTGCCATGAGTCCCTCCATTCACTCAAGTTGAACCAGTTCAGTGTATATGTATATAGTATATAAAAGCAGCAAAGAGTTCTGTGGCACCTTATAGACTAACAAACGTATTGGAGCATGAGCTTTCATGGGTGAATACCCACTTCGTCGGCATCCAACGAAGTGGGTATTCACCCACGAAAGCTCATGCTCCAATACATTTGTTAGTCTGGATTTGTAAAAGCGGCATAGAGTTCTGTGGCACCTTATAGACTAACACGGCTACCCCTCTGATATAGTATATAAAGTTTTGTTGGGTGTAAACTCGGAAATTCTGAGTATATGAAATCATATGCATTGATCAAAATTCATAATGAATCGCTGCTGTAATTTCCATGCCACATTTGACAGATATTGTTTTAAACATATTGGTAAAAGAATGTCCTATATCTCTATCTCCTTATAAAAGAACATCAATTCTATGATGTATTGGCATCTTGTGGCTGTGGGACAAACAGTTTACTGTACTGTACGCAGTTCCTCAACAAAGTTATAAAATCACTATTGGCCAAATGTATTTCTGGTGTTGCTCAACTTCCTTGAAAGGGTTTTCACTATGGGTGAATCATTTTAAAGCAAGGCCGCAAACAGAAATTAATTATTACACTGACTTTCTTGCCATGAAGTGACACCAAGATCATAAATATTTGTATCCAAACTCATATATAGCAATTCATCTGCAACAAGGGAAAAAACTACTGGAGTGTAATCAGAGAATTTACTATGCGTAACAGCTACACTCCAGAACAGGTCAGCAACATAGGTAGTTAGGCATCCAGAAAATTACTGGCTGGGAACGGTGAACCGCAGCCACTAGGAGCTGCGGGGTACCGTGCCTGAGGACAGTCAACCTCAGCAAAATATCCCGCAGGCTGCAAGTTGCCCACAACTGGTATAGAAGAATCAGCATTTTCTGACAAAACACTTCACCAACATTTCCCTGACCAGCTCTATGTAAGAGCAGAACAAATAAGCTGTAAAACAGAATTCAAACAAGTCTTATGCAAGTCTTACATAAGAAATGAGAATGATGCAAAGGATAAACTGAATTATTTGGCTGTATATTACCATCTGCATATTGAATCAAAGGAATCCAAGCTCATAATGCTGATTATTTTTCCAACTTTCATATTCATAACATTTTCTCTGACAAGAATATTCCACCTCCCACCACATCAATAACATTTGAGTTATGTCTAGAGCCCTGCACTGATACACAAATGTGTATTTGCATCCGATCTGCAAAAATTATCTGCAGATATCTGCCTCGGGGAGAGACGTACTGGAAACTGTGGGGAGTTGTGGCGGACCCTCCACCTGACCTAGATGGGGGGCCTGAGCAGCTCCCCCCACCCAGTGTCCCACGTCCCCACCCATGGCGGATGCAGGGACCCAGGCTCCCCACAGCTGCCAGTGCAGCTCTCTCTGACCCGGCTCCAGCCAGGGAGGGGAGTGGCTTAGCACCACAACCTGGCCATGATAATAGCTGGACAGGCAGCTGTGCAGAACCATGGCAGACCCTCCACCTGCCCTGGGCATGAGGCCCGAGCAGCCCCCAACCCCTGTCCCTGCTTCTCAGCCCCCCCACCCAGTGTCCCTGCCCCCCCAGCCTCCATCCCAGGGCAAGTGGAGGGACCCAGGTACCCCACAGCTGCCAGCATGGCTCTCCCAACCTGGCTCCAGCTGGGGAGGGAAGCAGCTCAGAGCCACAGCCTGGCGGGCAGCTGTGGGAAGCCGTGGCGGACCCTTGGGTTATAGGGCCCAAGCAGCTGCAGGTCCATCCCTTCCCCCCAGGCCCTCCACTCCACAGTTCCTCACAGCTGCCTACCCACTATTACCGTCAGATCCCTGCATGGATACAAAATTTGTATTCACATCCCCGCTGGTATCCGCAGAAATGGTCCACGGATATAAAGCTGATACCCGCAGATTTTCAGGGCTCCAGTTATGTCATTGGAGTTCAATAGTGCTTGATCAATAAGAAACTAAAACAAAAAACAGCCACCATCTTACTTGCATGCAATAGTTCTTACTGCATTCATGACCATTGTACAACCCAACTTTTATCATTGGATGCTTTTTATCTATGCCAGTTAAAAAAATATAGACTGATTAATATGGGAAATCCTAAAATCATACTGCTTTAGCTTCATAATCATATCCTACCACATGGATTTAAATTCATCTCCTACTGAATTATAATAGTCGATATGTCTGTTAGAATTTAACATTTTATATAACCTTTATCATGTGAAATATAAATTGTGCAAGATTTGATTGGCACAATTACTATTCTTCTCAAGCCAAAACAAAAACAACAACAAAAAAAGCTAATTACAAGAACTACAATGCTTTCATCATCATAAGCATTCTATGTCAGTACAGTCCTGCATGGACGTTTCATTTGCTGGTGCCGTAAAGTCCCATGTTCCAGAATCCTGAGCAAACTCAAGCATGGCTGTTGAAATAAACAATTGCTAGTTTTTCCTGGAATAGCCAGTGACAAGTAAAGGTATAAGATCTAACATGCATCAGTATTTCAGATACAAAATTCTTCTATCATCTGTGTCAAACAGTTCGATCATCTGACTACAATGATCTGCAAATATCACGAATGACACATGCTTCAAGCTTTACAAGTTGGACATATTTTGAAACTAGACCAACAAGGAGGATCAAAACATGAAGAAATGAAAAACAGATAACTAAATATGTAGTACAGACTTAAATGTCCAGCATCTTATATAATAATTAAAACAAAGAAAGCATTTATTTAGCATCTTGTAGTTCCTGGAATTCTTATTGGAAGCATTCCTGATAATGTTTCATAGAACATACTTTATTCCACTCATACTGAAAAATCAGACCAGATGGAGAAAGCTGGACTCAGAGGCTTGAAAAAAAGGAGCAGAGGTGGTCTATATTTTCATTAACTCGCTAACTGACAAAGAGAGCTGTAATAAGGTTTTTTTTCTTTCATTTCCTCTTTTAATGGTGTTTTATCAAGTTGATGGAATAATTTGTTTTTGTTAGTGTTCTCCTTGCTCCCTGTAATATTCCTCTCCCCACAATACCATGCATATTTAGTCTAATTGCATTTCTGTGCTGTTGCTTTTTCCTCTGAGTCTGTCTCTCTCTTCCTTCCCCTTGCTGAAGGGCATAGAAATGGCCATACTGGGTCTAGCCCAGTATCCTGTCTTCCAACAGTGACAAATCCCAGGTGCTTCAGAGGAAATTAACAGAACAGGCAATCATCGAGTGACCCATCCCCTGTCATCCACTCCCAGCTCTTGACAGTCAGAGGTTTAGGGATACCCAGAGCATAGGATTGTGTCCATGACCATCTTGACTAAAAGCCATTGATGGATCTATCCTCTATGAACTTATCTGATTCTTTTTTGAACCCAGTTATTCTTTTTGCCTTCATAACATCTGCAGGCAATGAGTTCCACAGGTTAACTGTGCACCGTGTGAAGTTTCAAATCTGATGCCTATTAATTTCATTGGGTGACCCCGGGTTCTTGTATTATGTGAAGAGGTAAATACTACTTCCTTATCTCCACACCATTCATGATTTTGTAGACCTTTATCATATCCCCCTTAATTATCTCATTTCTAAGATGAACAGTCCCAGACTTTTTAATCTCTCATCCTTTGGAAGCTGTTCCATATCTCTAATCATTTGTTCCCCTTCTCTGTACTTTTTCCAAATCTAATATATCTTTTTTGAGATGAGACAACCAGCACAACCAGTATTCAAGGTGTGGGCATAACATGGATTTATAAAGTGGCATTGTGATAGTCTCTGTCTCATCTATCCCTTTCTTAATGGTTCATAATATTGTTAGCTTTTTTGACTGTTGCTGCATGTTGAGCTGATGTTGTCATAGAACTATCCACAACGGCTCCAAGATCTTTTTCTCAAGTTGTAACAGTTCATTTAGACCCCAGCATTCTGTATGAATTAGGTTTCCAGGTGTGCATTACCTTGCATTCACCAACATCAAATGTCATCTGCCATTTTCTTTATCAGTCACCCAGTTTTATGAAATCTCTCTGTTTCATTTTGCAGTCTGCTTTGAACTTAACTATTTTGAGTAATTTTGTATCCTCTGCAAATTTTGTCACCTCATTTTTTACCCCTTTTCCCAGATTCACTAGCTTCTCCCTAGCACTGCACATGTCTGTCTGGATGTCTCCTTTGCATCCAGCAAGCAATTCCCCATGGAATTCTCCCAATCATCACAAACTTAAATATCTATATGTCTAATAGTTGAATTCCCCATTACTATTACCTGTCACTTCCTTTCGTTGGGAAACAAAAGCACTTTTCTACATCAATTGCGATGCTATTGACCATCGTTGCACTCAGCACACAGGGCTAGATTTTCAAAGCAGCAAAACTACATGCACAAGATTAGGCAGAAGATGGCGTGAGTGGGCGTGCAGTGCCTGCCAAGGTATTTTAAGAAGAAATGGTGGTCACAGTAAACTTGAAAGTGCATCTGTATAGCATCTAAGGAAATGTGGTTAGGGGGCAAAAAACTGTCAATGCAACACATGGGCCTAGTTCAGGATCATAGGTTAGGCTTATTTTAGTGTACAAAAACAAAACATTTAGAAAAGTTAGTCACAAATGGAAACAGTAACAACAGGAAGCAGCTCCCAAGCTCCAACCAGGATTTGGGGCACTTCTGGCATACATATTTCTGCTACACGAATGGACACTGTATCTGGGTAGCAGAATGAAAGTTCTCACCACAGTGTTGAGAGAGAGAAATCCAGACGTAAATTGACACCAAAAAACAAAAAAAGTGTCCCTATTCTATTTACAGACCATCACAAAAGGAAGTAATTAGAGCTGCACCACAGGACCTCATGCTTCTCATGAGGAGACACAAACTCCTAAAGAAGCAGATAGAACAATAATCTGAAGGAAAAGACCTAATGGTAGTACATAGTGCATACTCTTCTATGTTTAATTCATGTTTTCAATTTAATTTGGTTTCAATTATGCAAAAAGATGTCAATCCCAGGCCATGCAACAATATTCAAGGGAAAACAGTAGCAAATAAATTCTACGATGATGACAAAATTTATAAATCTCCTTGAAATTTCCTGGCATGAAGCTATCTAGTGGTGTATGCACACACTACAAAGAACAGAGAAAACAAACCTTCCAGCAAGCTCACAAAATACTCCTACGTAACTACTGAGAATGGAAGTGTAGCGTTTACATTGTCCCTGAATAGGATTAGTCAGAACATTCTCTGATGCATGGTACCATTTGTTGAGATACTAATCTGTTTTAATTTTCCCAGGCAGACAAACCCTGAGCTGAAGTTATGCACAATTTCCTTTAGGAATAATCCGGCATCTTTTTGGTTGCACCATGCTGAAAACTATATAACTTAGCCCAGTCTGAAATGGGTAACATAGCATGGATTTGTTTTTCTCCTGTCTCTGTCCTGTTTAAAGGTAGTAGTTCAGGGATGGTGCTGAAGTAACTGATTACTTGAAGTCTGCAAGTAGTTCCATGTGTGAGCATCTGTTCAGTCCTGCAAGAGACTAGATATTATTGAGTTAGAGTCAGCCAAGGAAACACTCTTTTGGCAGGGTGGCAGCTCGGCTGGGGGAGGTGGGAAAAGGAGAAGGGAAGAGAGACAAGGAAAAGAATTCCATCCTAGGTGCCGGACAGCTGAATGGGAAACAGGCGGATGTGCAGACCTCGAAGGCCCAAAGTTTAGCTGCCATACCCTTTGGGAAAGTGATGTGTGGGAGGAAGAAGAACAGCCTATGGCATTTACCAATTGTGTCTCCAGTCAGACATGCTCAAGGTGGGGCTGAATGAGGTGGAGAGAGTAGATAATCATTGCACTGAATGAGAAGATGATCACACTTTTGAAAAAAAAATGTTGGGGTTTGAAAGATACATCATTGAAACTAGTGTACTCACCTTTCTTCATTTAAGATAGCTGTAAGAAACAGGTAAGTTCCTTTATTAAATCATAACAGTCTTCATCACAAACACAGGTATACATCAGCACCCAAAACAGAAGCACATGTGAGCTCAGGAATTATAAGTATGTGGATGGAGTGATTTTCATTAAGCATTGTTCAGTGGGGACATGTTTGTCTGTGTGTGAGGGAAGAGGAGCAGGGAGAGACAGAAGCAGCCAGAAAGCCAAACTGACATTAATAGAAGGTCTGGGAATGTCGCCTTTGAGAAAGCTAAAACAGCAGCTTTTTGGGCACAGAGTGCTGGCTGGAAAGGCAGTTTTGGAACAAAGAAACTGTCCCTCTGCTGTTCAGTTTGGACTGTATTCAACAAACAAAACTGAATCAAAGAAAGTACCTGGCTTTATCATCAGTTCCTCCTCCTGGTGGAAACAATCCACTGGTCCCTGAACTTTGGCTTAGCAAAAAGGGGTAACAATACACAAAGCACACGTGATGTCTTGGTCAACAGAATTCTAGCTGGGTCTTATATGCATATATGTTAGGCAAAGCCTGACTAACACCTGCACACTTCAAACAGCACCAACCATGAGCTGCCTGTTTCATAAATCCTACCACCACTCATGCAGAGTTCAAAGCTGCCTCTACATTCCATACACCAGAAATGAAGAATTTCTGGACTGGCTTTAGGAGTGGTTGGTTAGTATAATGCAGGTGACTGCTGTATATTGGTCCCTCCATCAGCAAGCAATCAACATGGAGTTTGTGGCCAGATAATTACACTCTCAGCTGCATAATCAGTTTCATCCGTACTCAGGTTGTAGACTAGAACCATGCCCATTTTTTCCCACCCAGCCCTTATCTGTGTCCTTGCAACAAATTTCTCGGTGTAAATTAGAGTCACAATTCCATTTGTGTTTTTAAGTTGACCAAAAGATAGCAAGTTTTACTTGCATCTCTCTGGTTCACATACAAAAGCACTACTCTGAAAATCTAGTTCACACAATTCAGCTACAGCAATTATTTACACAAATCTGCATATAAACTAGAAGAAGGCTCAGCCTGAATTTGTATCTTAGAATGGAATGCCAGAGAGCACAAAAAACCCTCTCTTAGGATCTCATGACATTCTCGAATTTAGTAAAGGCTATAAAGTAATGAAATATCACTTAGTTCCCACATCCATAATGTAAGGTAGTAGTCAGAATAAGATGTAAACATTTCAACCCAATAATCCCATTTATATCTTCATTTAGACAAACAAGGCCTCCTTTATAAACACAGTAATAGACACACAGGCTTTACAGTATATTTTGGGAAGAAATTACTACTGGGTTCAGTTAATTACTACTTTGAAAGTAACTGCACAGATCTGAATGCTAATCAAAAGATTAAAACTGTGGCCTGTGACATATTATTTCTCTAGTAACACTACAGACAATGCATCTGCAGTAACTGTACAACCGGTAAGGCATCTTTGCATCCTGTTGAGCTTCCTGCGGAAGTAGATGGGTTGAAGGAATACAGCTGCCCTTGCAGGGAAAGCCACTGGTTAAGATTTCAGTACTTTTTTTTGTACTTCTGAATGAAAATCACATACACATACAAAGGCACTTCGAAGCCTTCATTACCAAACCATAATCATTGCTGTTTTGAAAGCCAGAGGTTATTCTGAGTCATGAGCAATCCAAATGACTAAATTAATATCAGGTGGCTACTTTGTGCTACCTTTTTTATTTTATGTTTCATCATAGATGGAAATATGACAGAGGGAGAAAGCAGTACACGTGTTATGTCAGGCACAGGGGTGAAAGATTTAAATTATTTCCTCAAGTTTTAATTCCTAATATGAACAATATTGAGATTATAATGAGCTATAGTTCTGAGGGAGTGTAATTTGTTACATTCATTATTTATATTTAAATTAATGTTTCTGTCCATGCACCAGAACACCTAAACATTCTTTAGGAATGCATTGACTATTTGGATAGCACTCATTCAGAGTTGGCATCGAGGTTTGTTGCATGGATTGGTTCCTGAGCTAGAGTTACTATGGTGCGGTGTGCAGTTGCTGGTGAGATCATCATCAGGGATCTACAACCCATCCTGGACAATGATCCCACACTTTCACAGGCCTTGGGTGGCAGGCCAATCCTCGCCCACAGACAACCTGCCAACCTAAAACGTATTCTCACCAGCAACTGCACACCGCACCACAGTAACTCTAGCTCAGGAACCAATC
>NC_133773.1:45965450-45992979 GCF_003597395.2 Chelonoidis abingdonii
TCTTTTACAGATCGACTAAATGGCGCTACCCCTCTGATACTTGACACTAATTTTTATAATGCTCAGACCAAAACTTAAGATCCAAATGGCTCAAAGTTTGGAGTTGTTGAAATCCAGATCTAATGTCTGTAGCGTGAACCCACCTCAAATATATTTATTGGTCTTTGGTTTAGTTTGGTATCGGTACAATAGGCTCCATGTACATGAGCAAAATGTGTTACTAACACACATAGGTTTGCTTAAACTCACATTAAATATCTTCAGTCCTAAATTAAGGTCACTTCCTCCTAACAGAAGGCAGTATGGACCATTAGATATGTCAATGGCCTGGGAGCAGTAGCACTGGAACATTTTTAGTCGTGGGGGTGCTGAAAGCCAGCCCCCTTACCCCATCCATGCCTCACACCCCTCTCTAGCCCCCTAGCTGAGGCTGGGAGCAGGGCTGTGTCTCCTGGAGGGGAGGACCTGGGCAGCAATAAGGAGGCTGAGGCTGTGTCACATGGGGCCAGAAGCAGAGCCCCAGGCAGGGGCTGGCAGCAGGATACCACATGCAAGGCCAGGAGCAGAGCCCTGCCCATGGGGCTGGGCATGGAGCCCTGGGAGCGGGTGATGGGGTCAGGTGCAGGGCCCTGGGCTGGCAATGGGGCCCTGGGGATGAGCCCAGGGCACAGGGCCAGCAGCCAGGGAGTGGGGCCGGGCCAGGACCCGAGCCCCAAGTGCAGGATTAGGGAGCAGGATGTGGGTCATATGACCAGTGGCCGGGGAGTGGGGTCAGTGGCCAGGAGGAGCAGAGTCCTGGGCAGAGGGCCAGGAGCAAGGCCCCAGGTGCAGAGCTAGCCCTGGGGAGTGGGGCACAGGGCCAGCCCCCGGGACCCAACCTGGGGAGTGAAGCCCCAGACCAGCAGCCGCGCATAAAACCTGGGAGTGCTACAGCACCCCCCACACCGCTACTTCCTGCGTCTAAGCCTAGGAGTCAAGAAGGCCAGGGTCGGTCTTAGCTCTGACCTTCAGTGGACTTTTTTCAGGTCACTTGCATAGATACTCTCTGTGCCATTAAAAATAATAGTTCCCTACCTTTGCAGAGCACTTTGAGAGTTACAGATGAATGGTGTTATATGAGAGCAAAAATATCTTTTATGATCATCTGCTCCCCTCAAGCAAAAAGTCTAGGTGTAAATAAGTTCCGCTGGTCAATTGACTTTGATTTCAATGAACCAGTAGGGCAAATAAATTGCAGAGTCAAAGGCCTTCCACTAAATGTCCTGTTTTCAGTCCCTACATGTTCAAATCTAGTGGCAATTAGCAAAAGCAGTCCACCTCACTCCAGCTGCTGTAATGATATATAGTTGCTGTATTGTCCTATGTCAATGGCATAAAATCCAGCAGCAAGATCAGAAGAGAATTAGTCTATTGGAATCACTACACAGTACACTGATAAAATTTCAGGCATCAGTAACTGCTGTGAAAACAAATAAAAATCTTTAGTGCACTCCACCTCCAAGATAGAAAGTGGTCTGTTTAAGGGAAATAAGAGTAGTTTGACATTTTTGCCATTCATTGGCCATTTTTAAAGTAGTGCACCTACAGAGCACTGAATAGAATTTATTAAAAATGAAGCTGGCTGTAATTTAAAAATCCCAAAAGCCACAGAAGAGCCTGATCCGTTTATCATTATTGAAAATATACCTCAATCCCTAGCACAATTGGGCCTATTCTTGGTTGATCCTTAGGCCTACCATAATAAATATGATTAATAATAGTAGTATGTAGATCTACTAGTTAAGGCCTTACAATGGGATCCTGTTTAATTAAAAGAATGTCATAAATCACAGCCTCTTGTGTGACCACAAAGGAATGAGAAAGACAGCAGCATGATCATCCTTTACCTTACTGGATGGAACTTGAACCATTCACAAAATAGTAACACATCTGAGTAATATAAATTGCTTGGTTTCCTTGACCAATAGCACTGCAGGAAATGGAGCAAGTTAATTTTTATTAAACAAGTTTTCTTTGCCAAGAATGTATCGGCAGCCATTCTGCGTTCTGCTAATCTGATTGTCACTTTACAAGTAACATTAGTACACTTCAGGGAAAGAGAGATTGTCACACATACTGAAGAAAAATCAAAGCAGATGGCAGAAAGAATGGATTCAGGGAGGGAGACCGTGGAGACTACGTGCTCAATCTTCCAGAATAGGGTTTTGCAGCCATTGCAGCCTTTTCAACATTGTTTTGAGTGGAGATGAGCCTGATTATGAAATTTTGAACTAAGTTGTTTGGGTAGAGGGTTTAGTTTTGGCTCATTATTAAGAGGGTCCTGCTGCCAAATTTGGATTCAGACTTTGAATATCACTCCCGAAACTCCGGGAGTGTTCAGATCTGGAATTTAGGGAACTACTTTCAAGCCCATATGTAGTCTGAATGATTTGCATTTCAAATTTTGAGACTTAGTTTTTCCTGGGAAGGTTCAGTGTGTAAAAACATTAACAAGGCTACACGACAAATGTTCAAATGGGAAAACATACAGTATATCTGTTGGCTATTTGTTGATGCTCCTAGACAATGAGAATATAGGGACTGTTAGTACACTGTCATTGGAAAGGTACAAATGTGCACAGAAGGGATATGTAGAGCTTGATACATGAGACGACTCTCAGCCTGACCTTTTCTGTACCTGCATGGGGATACTGAGAATTCAGACACTGAATGAAAAAACTTTGATAGAACCTAAACATACACAGGTACCTGGTCTCCCAAACCTACAAATCTCAGTCAACCTCATAGAAGGATTCTCCCTCTATTCTCACTTTCCGCTTCTCGCTTTACCCTCACTACAGCAGCAAGACAGAACCCATTAGCTATGCAGCCATAACTGGGGAAAAGAAATTACCTATAGTTTAACATCCGTCATTATCAAAAACATCTGTCCTCAAAGTAAGTCAGCTCAGTCTGAAACCTTTCAGTTCTTTTGGACTTCTCTTAATGCTGCAGATACCCAAAATGCCCACCACCACCTTAAAAGGTTGCCCCAGTCTTATCAGAGATAAGCTATGTATTCATTACCTCCAAGATTTGTTACTGAAGCTAATATCTAGGAATGAAGCCACCCAGCACAGAAAAGCCACAGTCTCTCTGCTTAGTAATGGATGTCACCATGAGCAGCTCACCCCCCCCCTCCCCCACTCATGCTCCTGTCTTTGCACTGGCTCCACATAAAATAGAGTCTAGTTCAAGGCTCGTATTCTGGTATTTAAAATGTCCCATGGAATTGGCCCTTTCTAACAGAGAAATCACCTCTCCCTCTATGACCATGACTTACCACATCAGCTACGTTCCATTGCAACAATTCAATTGCAACCAATGCAAAGAGCTGTGTGCATACAGGAAACAGGAGTTTACATAGCAGTTTTTAGACAGGCAAGAGAATAATTATCCCATTTAAAACTACAGAAGAATCTATGTCAGCAAAATGTAATTTACCTAATTTGTCATCTGGGCAAAACACAGTGTCAAGTTAATCTAATTCATATTGTTATTTGTACAGTTCTGTGCATGTTCTAGGCATGGTGCAATAACATACACCACCAGAAAGAGTTTACACAGCCTAAAAAGGAAAAAATAAGAACAATACAAGAAACAGTATTAATCTAAAAATAATTTTATAACCAAATAAAAATACTAGACACGTACTGGAGTTGGGCCTGGCTTGCCCCTAAACAGAGCATCAAACAAATGCAGCCTCAGTTATTCTCAGAGAAGTGGCAGCCTGATACGATATGACTGGAGTTGCCATTTGAAAAGTTATCTATTACTGGACAGAAAGATGCTGAGCTTTCCACAGAGTTGCACACACTTTCTGTAGGATGATAAATGTTACGTGAAAAAATGTCTCAGGGCAGGGACCATGTTTTTCTTCTGTGTTTGTACAGGGCCTAGCACAGTGGGGCCCTGGGCCATGATCACAGCTCCTAGGGATTATGGTAATAATAATGATAGTAATACTTTGATCATCCATCCAATCCATCTTCTTGCAAAGGCAGGATTGTTCTCTAATGTAAGTGTTCTAGTGTTTTGTCTACTTTTACATTTTCTAATTTATATTTACGACCTCCCCAATCCCTGACATATAGTAATTGGTATGCAGCTAAACAAGTAATTATACTGACATTTTTATGTAATAAGTTAGCATGCAAGTTCTTCAGGGACAGGCACTGTAATTATTTGTAAGCATATGCAGCTAAGTGGATTGTGTGAAGCTTTCAAAGAGTAACAAAATTAGAGAGCAACTAAATTATGGTTATGTAGACAGACAGTGATCCTGATTCTCTTCTTGAACCTGGTGTACCCATTTATACCTGTGCAAAGTAGTTGCCAAACACTAGCATTTTGATACATTACTAATGGGTGACAATATAACAACCTGGGTAAATTCTACATTGGTAGCATTTCATAACCACTTTGCACCAGCATAAATGATTCCATGAGGTGCAAGGCAGAATCAAACCCTGGAAATACATTTAACTTGAGAACCTGAAGTGTTCCATAATCTGCTGTATATGTGAATACATTGTTCAACTCATGTAATGCATGGAAGGTATTACAAGTTCTGATAGGCAAAATTGTGTATTTACTTCTTAATTTTAGAACAGTCACATTGGAAAAGGTACATTATATTATGCCACATGTTCACAGATGAAAGGCCTTGAAAAGGCTGCTGTAACGGTAAGATAAGCCCCACAATGAGTCACTTATTGCACCTCCCCCTGACAAACAAGACTCCCATCCTTCCTCATTATCTCTGTACAGTCGGAATGATTTTGATTTAAACCTAGATAATAACTAAATTAAAAGAGCTGGTAACGGTTAAGTATGTATAATAGGATCATGTTTTAATTCCTTGAGAGGTTTGTTTGCAGCTGAGCATTCTGTTCAATTTACTTTAATAAAAGCAATTGTGTTAACCCAAAGGTTCTGATGAATAAAGCAATAATGTCACAAATCTTTCATTTGAGCCACAGTGGGACAATAACTAAAGCAGATCTCAGACTGAAGCCGATGATCCTCCAAGTCAGTCTGGGCAGACATCTACATTTCTCACTACATATGCCAGGCCAACAGTGAGATTTTTTTAATCTATAAAACTAATCATTGTAAATCCTCAAAATCTATAAATAGGTTTAAATGGAAAATTAAAGCAGCTATTCTAGATAATTTATCTTCTATCTCATTTGTACAATCCTGCTTTGAGTTAGGAAGTCAAGTGCTGGAGAAATTTTCTTAAAGCATCTGTAAGAACAGATACAAAGTACAGATATCAAAGTTGTTTTGTTTTTTAACCAAAGCAGTACAAGGATAAAACATATTATATTGTCTTTTGTCTTCCGTGGCTTCTTTCTTTGATTATTTTTACTTGCTTCTGTTTTTTATGTGACAAATAGGTGGTAATGTGGAATTAACTTGAAATATGTCAAGTGGCTCTGATAAGCAGCAGCTGATGGCAAACAAAGAAAATAGAAAGATTTCATTTCTCCCCTTTTTGGTAAACTTCATGAAATCTTATTAAACAGTATGCCCCATAAACAAATGCAAATTTTCCAGATACAATAAGACGTCTACCAAATTCCTTTCTCATCATATTTTCCATGTATCGTTGGAAATGAGGCAAATTTTGGGAATTTTTTTAGAGACAATATGTGATACTCAGTTTACCCAGTCACTTTGTATTGCTACCCTTTGGGTATGAGGCCATTAATGTCTCCCCGAGGACAAAGGAGAGTGATGCATAGCTGGATGTCACATATACCTATCTGGGAACAAGATATACCATCAACAACTGACTGGAGTCAACCACAGATGAATGCAGCTCTCTGGGGAGACAATAGAAGACTAAATAACCAGACATTAACTCTTTGTGACTGGGAGCCAAGGCAAGATGAACATGTGAACAGAGGGGGGGATAAAGAGAACAAATCTGAACAAACTGTTTTTAAGTCTGCTACTGCCCAAAGCAGAGACACAAAGGATGAGGGAGACAGAGAAAGACAGAGAGGGAACCAAGGAGGATCTGGGAAAGCTGGGAGATAATACTACCGCTATGGACTCTGACTTCAGCTTTGCTTTACCATTCTAACCTGGACTCTTAGGGTATATCTACATTACAGGATTATTCCAATTGTACAGAAATCGATTTTTGGAAACGGCTTGTATGAAGTTGAGGGCACGTGGCCACACTAAGCACATTAATTCAGCGGTGTGCGTCCATGTACTGAGGCTAGCGTTGATTTCCAGAGCGTTGCACTCTAGGTAGCTGTCCCATAGCTATTCCATAGTCCCCGCAGTCTCCCCCGCCGACTAGAATTCTGGGTTGAGATCCCAATGCTTGATGCGGCCAAAAATTTGTCATGGGTGGTTATGGGTAAATGTCGTCAGTCAATCCTCCCTCCGTGAAAGCAACGGCAGACAATCATTTTGCGCCCTTTTCCCTGGATTGCCTAGTCAGACGCCGTAGGACAGCAACCATGGAGCCCATTCAGTCTTTTTTCACTGTCACCGTTGGTGCTGCCAGTCGCGGTACTGCAGTGCTACACAGCAGCATCCTCTTGCCTTTTCCAAGTTAGCAAAGATGGTTACCAGCCCTACTGTCATGGGTGCTCCTGGCCGGCCTCAGTGAGGTTGGTCGGGGGCGCCTGGACAAAAATGGGAATGACACCCCAGGTCATTCTCTTCTTTAAGTTTTGTCTAATGGAGAGTCAGCCCTGCCTAGAATATCAGGCAAGCCTACTAAAGAACCAGAGAGGCAAACAGCTGCTCCGAGTCAGAGCCCCAGACGTCCTGCAGAAATGATGAGCCGCATGCCATTGTAGGAGGTGCCCCTGCAACAACCCCACACCCTCCTCCCCCACCCCTGCTGGGCTCCTGTGGCAATTATCCCCCCATTTGTGTGATGAAGTAATAAAGAATACATGAACAAGAAACAACACTGACTTTATTACCTCTGCAAGCAGAGATCAAGGGGGGTGGGGGGAGGGCGGCTGGCTTACAGCAAAGTAGAGTGAACCACCATTCTGCACTTGCTCAGCTTATAACTGAAAATGGGAATCTGTGATAAGCACTAGGATAGAAGCACAGGCAGGCCTGAATCTCCATTTATGCGTGGGCCTTTGGTTGACACTGGTAAAATACAAAATATCCCAGGATATGTATGTTAGGGGACAGTTCTAAACGGCAGCTTAATTTTTTTATTTGCAGCACAATGTAGAGGTCTAAGTATCTGATTGTGAGCCCTGGTAGCAAGGAGTAAGCTCAGGTAGGTGTGACCATATGGTGCTGTTAACTGGGAGAGCAGCCTGAGGCAGAAGCCTTCAGCTGGCATGATATTCTAGGCAGGACTGAATCTCCATTAGACAAAACTTAAAGAAGAGAATGACCTGGAGTCATTCCCATTTTTGCCCAAGCACTCCCGGCCAACCTCACCGAGGCCAGCCAGGAGCACCCATGGGACAATGATGACAGATACCAATCCTACTGTACCGTCTGCTGTCCACAAGGCAAGGCAAGGGGATGCTGCTGTGTAGCGCTGCAGCACCGCATCTGCCAGCAGCATCCAGTAGACGTACGATGACATTGAAAAAAGGCGAGAAATTATTTTTTTCCGTTTGCTTTCATGGGGGAGGGGGCGCGGCGGCTGACAACAGATACCCTGAACCACCCGCGACAATGTTTTTGACCCTTCAGGCTTTGGGAGTTCAGCCCAGAATTCAAATGGCTTTCTAGTACGCTTGTCTCAGCTCCTTAAGTTTCATGCAGCACTGTGTTGAGTCCCTGTTGTGGCCTCTGTCCATCATGGCCTTGGAGATCTTTTCAAATGTTTTGGCGTTTCGTCTTTTGCAATAGAGTTCTGATAGAACAGATTCATCTTTCCATAGAGAGATAAGCTTCAGTATCTCCCATTCAGTCCATGCTGGAGCTCTTTTTGGATTCTGGGACTGCATGATCACCTGTGCTGATCAGCGCTCCACACTGGGCAAACAAGAAATAAAATTCAAAAGTTTGCAGGGCTTTTCCTGTCTACCTGGCCAGTGCATCCAAGTTCAGATTGCTTTCCAGAGCGGTCACAATGGTGCACTGTGGGATAGCTCCCAGAGGCCAATACCATTGAATTGTGGCCACACTAACCGTAATTCAAAATAGCAATGTCGATTTCAGTGCTATTCCCCTCATCAGAGAGCACAGAAATCGATTTTAAGAGCCCTTTATATCAAAGTAAAGGGCTTCGTTATGTGGACGGGTTAATTTGATTTAATGCTGCTAAATTCAAGATAAACTCATAGTGTAGACCAGGCCTTAAATACAGTACTCAGTAGACTGTTAAATGCTGGCTTGGCTTGAAAAAGCTGCCTGTATTGCTAAAAAATATATACTGGTTGGATCATTCTCATAGGGGATAAAATGGCTAGTAGGTACCAAAACATGTCAGAAAGCCTTGGATGAGAAACAGGAGTGCTCTAGCCTGAAGGCCCAGTCTCTGAATCATAGAGCCACAGGACTTGCACCTTCCTAAAAGATAAGCCTAGCATCTAACAAGTAATAGGGGCACTCCCTGAAGAGACTGTATAACGGCTGGGGCATCCAACATCTGGTAAATCCATGACAGTTGGCATCAGCCAAAGCTTTGAGACCACTCTCTTTTATGCTAATTGTAGGTCTGACTCTTACCTGTGCTAATTATTCCCAATTATACTGCAGAACAGTGTAGTTACACCCATGTAAAACTGGAAGAATACAGTGGAGAACAAGGCCCCTTATCTCTAATGAAATAAGATATATTTAAAATAAAAGATTTTTACACAGATTCCCATTCACATTTTTAACAGCTGACATGTTATGAACAGTTTTTACAACAAAGACTTTCTTCCTGAACACAATGACCTCAGATCTGAACAAAGCTAGTTCAGGCCAAGTTTTGTGGGCTCCTTATTCTTAGTCATTTTACAGGTCTGAAAGTTAGTGAGGCTCAAGCCAAGGAAAAAGAATTTGAGCCTCCAGAGTGAATCTGAATACATAACTCAAGCACCCTCTAGCGCTAACAGTAACAGCATAGTAACAAGCAACAGTAATGGCATAACAAGAATGATTTCCAATCACATTAATTCTGCTTAATATATAACATGTGGAGAGGCAGCATGGCCTTCCAAAATGTATCTCTTTGAACACTGAATATTAAAACTTATTCTTTTCTAACATGATTGTGAATAATCACAGTTTATCACTACTTCAAATAAAAGGTTATCTTTGACAGAAACAAACTGTCAGTTGTTTAAACATCTGTATAAAATAAATGAGGCAGTGTTTATTTATATGAATTTCCTTAGATCCTCTGATGGAGAGCGAGAAACATTTCTGAAAGCAACTGAAATGGGAAACTTTACCTCTGGTGCATCAATGTTTGTTCTATGAGTTGAATCTCAACCTGGGTGGACAGGCTGGATTCTCTGATGTAATGAAATGTAGTATCTGTTCTGATGAAAAGACAGGTCCCTAAATTACAAAAACTCTCTTTTTTCAAATAAATTAGCTTTATACCCTAACCCACAGAACCTGGGGTTGTATGCCTTGACCATACCAGGCCAGCATGTTAAAATTTCCACTACAGGATAGTTTTCTAGGAAATAGCATTGGATCACCAGGAGAATATATTTTCAGAAAAAGGGGGAATTATTTTATATATAAAACTAAAGAACTTCAAGGACTAAGAACATCAAGTACATTTACCATGAGAATCGTGTTGTCACCCAGAGAATTCAGCTAAGTAGGAACACACTTCTGAACATTTTGAATTCTGTTTCAGGAACCATGTATGCTCTAAAACATACGTTTACATTTTTTGAGTCATTTAATGACATTTAATGGTACTTATTTATATTGTGCATAGTGCTAATAAGCACAGCACTCCAAATACATTAAAGTTACTTTTCTGGTAAGGTTTTTTTAACTATATTTTCAATTTTTAAGATAATTTAATGTCAGTGAAAGGTGTGGGACTGATAGCAGAGGACCCTGAATTCTTGTTACTCACAGAATAAACATACAATGAGCAGTGGCAATGAAAGACCCCAAATATCTGTTAGTGTGCCTCACCCCAGACTGATGGCCTAATTTACCAGCAAGACAGGATTGCATCCTCCAATCCTACATGAAGCAACTGATGAAACTGGTGAAACTGCCGAGAAGGAGTAGTTACAACTATAATGGTGATTTTTGCAATGTGGATATAGGAACAGGACTGAAATAATTATCCTGTGACGTGCTGTACCTCAGAGTAGTACCCTATAACCCCCCTATTCATCATTAATATATGGTTGTGATATTATGCATACCACATAAGATTTTATATGTAAAGTCATGGTCTGCTGAGACCCATTGTTCTGCCAAAATCTGTATATTATTAGTGTGTATGAAGTTATGAGATTTTGCTGTATGGCTGTTATTGAAATATGTTGTGAGATTGGGAGTTGCCCACTGCTACTGCTAGTTCTCCAGTGACAAAGAAGGAGATAACCCACACCCAGGTGGGCGTTAAAGGATCATTAATCAGGAGGGAAGTTTTAAACAAGGGATTTACAGTTCTGTAAGGGCTTGTCTACACTGGCAACTTACAGCATTGCAACTTTCTCACTCAGGGGTGTGAAAAAACATTCCCCGGAGCATAGCAAGTTTCAATGCTGTAAAGTGCCAGTGTAAACAGTGCACCAGTACTGGAAGCTGTGCTCCCATCACTGGTAGCTACGCCACTCATGGAGGGAGCTCTCTCCCAGTGCTCTGCCACAACCACACAAGGCACGTTAAAGCGCTGCCATGGCAGCGCTTTAGTGTTGCCAGTGTAGACTAGCCTTAAGAGAGTTGCATGAACATCACACAGTGGGGATTGCTCAGTTCTATGACTCAGGTACACAAAACTATACTAGGGGGATTGCTCATCTCTGATTCAGCAAGGCCCAGCAGAACATGTCTGGGTTACTATTTTTCAGGTACATGGACTGAGGGTGGAAAATAAGGGACACTGGGATCATGCGACCACCTCTTTCCTCCCCTACCTACGCTGAAAGCAACAAGAACACTGGGAAGAAAAAGACTTGAACTGAGGAGACTGGTCCCAGTCTGAGAAGGAATGTCAGCCTGTGTATGAAAGACTATTAAGGATTGCAAACTTCAGTGGGATGGGAAAAATTGCTTGATCCAAATACTGCTTAGTCTAATAAGATTTAGGATTTAGACTGTGTGCTTAATTTTTAGTTTCTTTGGTAACTATTTCTGGCCTTTATGCCTACCATTTATAATAACTTAAAATCTATCTTTTTGTGGTTAATAACTTAATTTAATGTTTTTTCTTTACCAGTGAGTTTGTCTGAAGCGCTTGGGAAATCTGCTAAGGTTACTAAGGCTGATGCATGTCCACTTTCCTTTGACAAAGTGGCAAACTAATTAACAAGTTTGTACTGTTCAAAAGAAGGTCTTGAGCAGTGCAAAATGGTATCTTTCTGGGGTGCAAGGCTGGAGGTGCCTCTGCATTCTGGTGGCTGAGGGATAACAGTGCCTGAAAGGGTCTGCTTCTTGTCACTAGGAAAGCATTATGAGAGCTAGACCATGCTGAAGGATTAAGGGGGAAAAACGGTTATGTAGTTCCAGGTTGTACCCCAGGAATCTCATCACACATCCACGGAACAAATTCCCAAGAGATTTTGTGGATTCTCTGTCTCTTCAGAGCAAGAGTGGCTTCCTTTCTAGAAGATATGCGTTAGACACACACACACACACACACACATATTCATTTTTGGGCTCAGTACAGTGGTAAATGTGGAATTTAATGGCCAGTGATATTTATGAGTCCAGATTAGATGATCTAATGGTTCCTTAACTGTATACCATTATACAGTTTTCAAATGTGAATGATAATCAACCACTATCCACCTAAATAGGTTTTACATTGGTCACCTATAAGTGAAAGGTTTCCTCTACTACTACTCCAGTACTTCTCATATTTTTTCTCAATCATTACTTGTTAGCAGAAATCAGTCACAGCCATGGTGCTTGTCTCCAAATCAGAATCCAAATCTCCTCCCATCTCAGAGATTGTTCACATTTGGTGTTACTTCAGCCATTAAAGTGAGGTGTGAGTTCCAAAAACTAATATCAGGATGTAAAATCAAACTTGCCAAAGCTGGGTGGTTTTGCATCTCATGTACCATATTCAAAAAAAATAAGCTGTTACTTCTCATTTGGATTAAAACTTGGATGCATGCAAGTATCAGTACCTTCCCCACAACCCAAAATGCTAAAACAAACCAAGGCATAGGAGCAGCAGAGAGACAGTAGAGGAGGATGAAAACTGAATATGTCCTAGCAATATTATTTGTTAGTCAAATTTTTCATGTACTGTGAAAGACAAAACAGGTTGTAGGCTCAGGTAAAGTGAGAAGATTAATTATAAAAAATCTGTCCTCCAATAAAGACCAATTAAGAAATAAGAAAAACTGTATGTCCCCTTCAACCTCTTGTGAGGACATTTTTTTAAAACTAAAATGAACATCATGGAACAAAAATGTCTCACTTGTTTACTGATTAAAGGGTCACAACCAGATCAATTCTGTACGAATCCTAAATTTTTGGCCAAAGCAAACTTTTACAAAACAAGAAGAATATTTTCATTTATTTATTACTATTTTGAATGCAAACAGATTTAAAACATGTAGTACATGACGACACTGTGATAGTTTCTGACTAGATACCATTTATAGTCAATGGTAAAACATGGTCCAAGCATATTAAAATTCAGAAAGCAAACAAGCAGAAAATGTACCAAAAAAGTTAGCTGTTTGTTAGAATAGTGTTCATTTGAATGACTCATAAATTTAAGCCACCATCTCCCAAAGATAAGCATATCACAGGTTTATCATTCTTAGTCATTCTTTTTTATATGTACATAGTTACTTCACATGAAAGAAAATCCTGAGTTCTGTACACTTAAGTGTAAAAACTGGGAACAATACAAACCAAAGCAAAACACAAATGTCTCATAATTGTATTCTATTAAGCACATGTCCATACGCTGCACATATTTGCATGTACATTTTTCCTCTGTACTTTATGTACAGCTATGCATGAAACAATCTGAGATGAGACATTTCTTACAGGTTCAGCCAGAGGGAGGCTCCTTCTTGGCTCACCTGGTACAACTGATCCTATGAGCCACAAGGGCTTTCCAGCTGAATCTCGATTAAGGATTTACACAGCAACCAGCCACACCCAGCAGATAGAGGACTCTGCTAACTAGTTAAGTCTGCTTCAATGTCTGGTCATCAAATGGCAGACAACCAGCAGCTGCAGCACTCATCTCAATTTATAAGACACCCTTTATTAACACCACATTTTAATACTAAACCAAATGATGTTTCGATAGAGACAAACATCTATGTTGTACATTCCTCTTGAGGAGCCCTCTCCCCTCAGTGGCAACATTTAGTCTCTCTGAAGTTCTTTTAGAAACACATTGTGTAACCTGGCTTTTGTTCTACTGCATTTAAATATTTCACAGTGCCTTTTGGAAGTTGTAAAGCCTGATTCTCACCACATCAGTCCTTGGGCCCTGATCCAGCAAAGCACTTTCAGTGCACAAGTAGCACCATTGAGTTCAGTTGCTATTACACGAGGGAAGTGACCCAGAACACAGCCAACCTACAGTTGGGGATCTCAGAACCAATATTTTCAGTCAGGGTCTGCATTGCAGACAACAGTAAATGCTCATTAAATGAAAAGTATGGGAAGACAATCCATAAAGGAACAATTTGAAATAAAGTGATATGTAAAATTGGAGTTTCTGATTCCATTATTCCAAGACTTAGTCTCCCTCTCACACTATTTATAGCAGGTTAGGGGTTGTCAAGATTTTTTCCCCACTTTGAACTTTAGCGTCCAAACAGTGGGGACCTGCACGATCACTTTTAAGCTTAATTACCAGCTTAAATTTGGTACGCTGCCACCAGCCAAAAATATAGTGTTTGGCACACTTCCTGTTCCCCCAAAACTTTCCCTGGGGAACCCAAGACCCAAACCCCTTGGATCTGAACACAAGGAGAAATTAGCCTTCCTCCCAGACTTTCCCCTCCCTGGGTTACCCTGAGAGGCTACACTGATCCAAACTCCTTGGATCTTAAAACAAAGAGGAATTAACCTTTCCCCCCTCCTTTTCCTGCCACCAATCCCTGGTCAGTTCAGACCCAATCCCCTTGGGTCTTAAAACAAGGGAAAAAATCACTCAGGTTCTTAAAAAAGAAAGCTTTTAATTAAAGAAAGAAAAGGTAAAAATCATCTCTGTAAAATCAGGATGGAAAATGCTTTACAGGGTGTTCAGATTCATATAGCCTAGAAGGACCTCCCCCCTGCCCCTTAGCCTGAGATTCAAAGTTACAGCAAACAGAGGTAAAAATCCTTCCAGCAAAAGACACATTTACAAGTTAAGAAAACAAACCTAAGACTAATACGCCTTTCCTGGTTATTACTTACTATTTTGAAACATGAGAGACTGATTCAGAAAGATTGGAGAAAACCTGGGTGTACGTCTGGTCCCTCTTAGCCCCAAGAGCGAACAACGAACAAAACAAACAGCACAAACAAAGACTTTCCTCCACCAAGATTTGAAAGTATCTTGTCCCCCCATTGGACCTCTGGTCAGGTGTCAGCCAGGTTCACTGAGCTTCTTAACCCTTTACAGGTAAAAGAGACATTGACCCTTAACCATCTGTTTATGACAGGGGTATACATCAAGCATGCAAAAATTTAAATATAATAGCTTTATCATGCTTAAATCTTTAAAAAGAGAAAAGGCATGCAGCCCCATCCTGGAGATATTCACATTATGCTTACTAGCATGAACAATTCCTGCACTGCTCATGGCAGTGTGCACTATCCTCAGTGTTTGCAGGATCAGGCCATAATTTGAACAATGCCTGCCTACGTACAGTGAACAAACTTAAAGTTCATCCAAAGATGTTACTGATTCAAATGCCATCCTCCATTGTAAATACAGGAAATTTTTCTGGAACATTTATCATCTCTAAAACAAAATGAACTTTTTCATAGACCAGATTTCAATATCCTTCCTTCTGCTGAACAGTACACCTTACTCCTTGAGTTTTTCCATTGAAATTCTAGAACCATTAAGATCTACAGAATTGATAGTGATGTCAATGGGAAAACTGAAGGAGTAACCCAACATGAGTAAAGATATGAGGATCTGGCCTTGCATGTGCATATTGTATTCCACATCTATACTAGTAGAAGGCTCTGGTTTAATATTGAGAATTTGATATTTTATCATTTAATTGGGAGAAAGTAAAGAATTTCATGTGACAAAATTACTTCTTAATGTAGCAACACAACAGTTGAAATTCCATACTTTTGGTTTACCTTGGTTCTTTGGGTTGCATACATCTATTGTTTCTTTGTCATATAAATAAAGGGAATAAGCTTATTTAGAATGATATTTAATGAAAATGAGCTTTTAGCTCTCTGGCTGGATTCATATATAATCTTGTCATACTCTCTAAAAATAGGTAAAACCCAGAATTTTCAGTCAGTAAATCTTCCACCCAAATATGTAGGCACAGAGCAATACATTTTAAATGTACAGGCTAAACTCCCATTGACTTCAGTGATGCAGGCTTAGCTCTTCAGTAAAGACCACTCCTGTTTATTAGTCAGACAGATCTAGAATGATTAATCTACAGTAATTATGTCTAACACTAATAACTGTGTAGGGGTCCTGATTGAAGACTAATAAAACCTAATTAAAGATTTCTCGCTAATTAAATCCTAATATCTATTAAAGACTAATCTAAGTATCATTTGGGCACAGAAGCTAATTTGGCAGTAAAAGCTGTTTTTAATAATGAGAGCCAAGCTGATTTACAGGCAAGAGATTTTTGAAATCTTGTTAAAAATAATTGAAGCTTATATTTTCAATATTATGTCATCTGCAAGCCAGTTGTAAGAGGCAATCTACATAAACTGCAAGATTGTATAGAGGACACTGATACCACTCATGCCATACCCAGCACTCTAAAATTCCTGTGCAATTTTATTGGATTCAGAAATCTCCTTTCCAAAGATTTTCTCTGGGAGTGAACTATAAGGCCTGACACCAAATTCAGTCAGGTCAGATTAATTAGCATGTAAATTTAAATCTCTTTCCTTTATTTTGTGCTCTGCCTTGATGAAGCACACAAATTAAAATATTTCAACATCACGTTAGACAATGTTGGATTTTAGCTTAATGTAAGGGAACGTATAGTATATCTGCTCCTTCACATTTTCAATGCTACCAATTAAACTGCAGACTCCTCTTTCATCCAAGGAGGGATGTGTCTCTTACCAAGAAAGTGGCAACATCTGCTTTCTAAGAAATCTGCTAGGGAAGTGAAGAAAGCAGAATATAAGCTGCTTAGTCAAATTGTTCATAAATAAAGGAAGAATTAATTACAGGGGGTGGGGGAAGCAACAGATTAGGACCTGCATGTAATTAGCTATGATTCAGATGCCAAAACACACTGCTTGGGAAAATATAATTAATGAGTTATTGAGAGCTCCTGATGACTCTCAGCACTGCAGAGTGATAAGGGTGTTACAATCTGCTCCAAAATGTCTACTGGGCAAAGGTCTAAGGAGCTGGTTTCTGTGCTTGCAATGAGGCATACTTTGGAGGAGAATGCTTTCCCACTGTGCCCAAGTCCCATTAGAACTGGCAAAAAATATATATATTTGGAACCACCTCCTATGGAATATATAAGCCTGACTCTCAGCCAAAGGCAGTTTCACCAGCAAAGGTTTAGTTTTGTCCAAGTGAAACAGTATAAAAAGATTACATTTTTTGGTACTTGCAGAGATTGCACAGAGGAAGAATATAATGTAGTTTAATCCCTCACAAGCTAGTAATTTATTGCAGGACCAACTCAGAAGTCATAGCAACATACACTATAACATATTTAGCATTGAGAAAAAGAGAATCCAGTTAGTACTCTCTCCTGTGCATTTCTTAGTATCTATGTCCCAGATTCTGAAAAGAAAACCACATAGCCAGATCCTGCCCCTGCACAGAGCCCTGTTAGGGCCTGAACCTTCCACGTCTAAAATTTTATGTCCATCTTAATTTTAATTCATATCAAAATGCATTAGGGCAAAAACTGACATTTTTGAAATATTTCAATTCACTTCACTTTTCTTTTGTCTCCAAAATGTTATTTCCTGCTCCATGTTGTGTTCCCCAAACTCCTTAAAATATTTACAGATTACCTAGGGAAATTCATTCAAGCCTGAAATGTCATGAGTCCCACATTCAAAATTCCATGCAATACTGCCACTCATGGTTGTTTTGATAATTTTGGCTTGAGAGAGAATTGTCATATAGAAAGTCTCTCTCTCACACACAATGTATATATGGCTTAATTTTGCTAAACTGATTAACAATTTTGGGTACCCAACTTGCAGCAACTTCAGAGGGCCTGATTTTTAGTGATGGGTACCCAACCTCTGAAAATGGGTTGTCTCCAGGTGTCTTAAGTTGGGAACACAAGAAAAGGAGGCACTTAAAAAATCACTAATCATTTTTTTCAAATTTAAGCCATATATTTGCATACACACAATAGACACAACACCACACAAGTTCAAGTGGGTACTACAGTATTCAGGGAAGGATATATATGCTTCTTGTTTGATCACCGGAAGTGATTAGGGATCTTATTGGGTCCTTTGTATGTCAGTCGAGTAGTCACATGACTTTAAAATAGAATTCAGGGCCACCACATTGAGATATGTTGGAGGCTGGAATTATAATTATTATATTATAATTACAGTTACAGTCTTGGATATAGAGCTAATTTAAGTCAATATAGTTTTTCTGTTTACTTCAGTGGAGTTTGGCTCTTGCCCTGTGACAATAAGGGGAATAAAAAACAAACAAATAACATGGCCAAACAATATTTAAAAGCATGCTACAGAGCAGGAGTTCCCAAACTTGGTTTGTGGCTTATTCGGGGTAAGCCTCTGGCAGGCCGTGAGACACTTTGTTTACCTCAGCGTCCACAGGGACACCTGCTCACAGCTCCCAGTGGCCGCAGTTCGCTGTTCCTACTACCTCTAAAATCTTTGTGAGATAGATTATTCTCCCATCTGGTGTTTGGGAGCTACCAGGACAAGCCACCACCCAGCTACAATCCCTCCATTCTGCTTTCTTTCTTTCCCAGGAAATGTGTCAACTAAAACTTTATAGAAATTAAGGAGGTTGATCACTCTCCAGTCTGCCTGGTTTCCTGCTTACCAGCCAGCAGGTAAGTGCTCCAGCTCTGATTTAGTCCTAGATTTTCTCCAAAAAATGTGTATCCCCTCTCCTAAACAGTTCAGATAACAAAGGTCCATTGAGTCTGTAAAGGAACAACATACAACAACTTGCTACCTTGAATGGAATTATCCACACAGTTGAAAACACTCGATTAATTTTGGTTAATGAATAAAAAATATATTTAACTACAAACAGATAGATTTTAAGTGAGTACAAGCAATAAGGCATTAAAGTCAGAAATGGATACAAGAATAATAAAGACAAAACACTTTCTAAACTTAAACTAGATTTGCTTTAAAGTGAAGTTCCCAGTATCATTGCTGACCAAGTTTCAGGGCAGAATCTGCCTCCAAATTCCATAGCTGTTTCTTTTGTCTTCTTAGGAGGAAAAAAAAGAGAGATGGACAGGGGGAGATAACTTGCGGGGGAGAAGGGGGTTGCCTATCACTTTTATAGTTCAGTCACCCTTTGAAATACATTTCCTGAGAGTGACCCTTAGATAAACTTCTTTCCAGCTGGGAGCAAGGAGACATGGGGTCTCATAAGGGAAAGTTTAATGCTGTTTTTTGCTAAAAATCACCTCCTTTTCTTGCCAAAGAATGGCCACTTGATAGGTGATAGCCCATCAGTTCTGATGACACCTGCCTGGGGTGTCAACTTGCCCTTTGTCTTTGAAAACCTTTTTGGGGAACAGGTTTACTCTCTTCCCAGATTTGACTGGTAAACACACTTCAGTCATGATTTTAGCTTATGTTTATAACTTTACATATAATGTTGCTACATACATTCTGCCATGATATTACTGACCAGCAAGTTATTAGTTTTCAAATGATATCTCAACAAGGCATATTTTATACAAAGATTACTACCATAGTGTATAGAGTGCAAATACAGGGATGCATTCCGTCACCATATGCATATCCTCTGAGAAAATGACTCAAACCTGCATCTGACGGCCCTCCTAAACACACAAGTAGGACTCACACAGATGTTAAAAGTAAATTAAGAAGGATTTTTCATCACACCAGCCAAGAAGGAGCAGGAACTGTAGGGGCGCACTGCTTGCTCAAGCCAGGGAGAGGAAGAAGGGGCATTATTTTTAGCAGAGGAAGAAAGCTGCATTTCACCCTTCCATTCATACTACCCATTACTTTTCCCCTGGGCTTAGCCAGTCAGGGAACACAAACTAATGCTATGAAACTTAAAACTAGTCACAACCAACCTACCCATCTTAATGCGAACACAAAATGTAGAAATTTTCCAACATATATTTTCCTCTAAACCATTAGCAGTTTTTGTGCAAGTTTTATATTGACAAATTGTTCCTTTTACTCCATTTTGTTAACCTGGAACAAACAAACATATTGGTTGTGAACTGTTAATCCACCTTTGGTTGTTAGAGATCAGTGAATAGTATTTTCAAATTTGGGGGTCCTAATATTTTGAAACATGAATACTACCGAAATGCAGGCTACTTGACAAAAGTTGTTCTGAAGTAGCACGTTTGTAGTTGTTTCATATGGTTTGTGAAACACCTACCTTTGACTTTGATCTGCAAGGGATTCAAGTCACATCCAGTAGTGGTTGGAACAACGTCTCTCTATTGGGATCTTACAATTAATAAAATACAGAAATGAAATTTTAAACAACCTATGATGAAAAAAAAAAACAGTGATTACTGCTGTACAAGCAAAACAAATGACACTAAGTTTGAACCAGTTTTATTAAACCATGAATATTTTTACATGAAAACTGAAATTATAATGACATGGGCAGAATCCACCAATTTGTTATTTTTGTATAAAGTCCAAGTGTATGAGATAGGTACATTTTCTAAGTGAAAATATGTCACTAAATAAACCTAGCCATTGCTTAAAATAGCCACTAACCCGGCCACGGAAAATTGAACATTTTGGCCCTTAAGAGGCTGACATACAGAGAATTATACTCTGAGTTTCTTTTACTATGGAGCACCAACTAATAAACCAAGAGACACATGCTTCTTATCTCCTCAGTCAACTGTGACATTTTCAGCTTTCCAGTAGTGTGGCTTTTCTAGGCTTTGAGCATTGTTCTACCTGAGCAAAGACATCCAAAACTAAGGTCATGCCGGCCTTACGAAGAATGCTGTGTTTACACAACCCATCAGCTATGTTAGGTAAACTCATTTCAATCACTACATGTCAATATGAGCCTTCTGTGAAGGCTCTCTTTTAGACATTGCCTGTCCTCCTGGTAATTTTGTTTCTGCAATACGCCGATTGTCAAATCCATCACTGACCAAAGTCATATTAGAATAATCTACCCTCTTCTTCAAAGACTATGTCTAAGAATATTTCTTCCTTTATAAAGTGAGTTTGATTTGATTAAATGACTACTTTACTAACTAAGAAAGAACTAAGCATCTTTCAGAACTGTAGCAGTCGCTTATCTAGAGCCAATGGAGGACACAGGCAAAAAAGCAAACTGCCTTCTTCAACTAAACAAATACTTTGTATTTTTTCATGCTTTCCACTTCTATTAACATTCTTGGTGTTTTTCATCAGCTGATCATAAGAGAACAGATTTTAGATATGATTTTCCACCCTATAGTTTACTCTTTCTTATGCAATAACACTTTTCGTACACATATATTGTTTTTATTTAAAGTGATTTCAAAGAAAAATTATACAGCATTTCAGGGCTCTCCTTTGAAATATGATCAGCTGCAGTGGACAGAAAACTCAATCCTTCCTAAAGCTGGCAATTTTAAAGTAAAAACCAAGTGGCAGTTTTGTAGAATGCATGGGTAGTTTCAGTACTGCTCCTTGTGATGAGGTATTCACAATACCAAAGCCACCATGAGGATAGGTACTAATTGGCACCCATATTAAGTAGTCAAAATAGGATTGACTGAGCATAGATAGACATTGCAATGCCCTCTCAACCCTGGATATAATTTCCACCTTTCTACCTACATCAGGACTGAGGCATTTTGACAGAGCAGAGGGGAGAAAACTCGGACTGTTGATGCCTCAGTTGTGCAAGCTCTGTGGGTAGGTAAAGGACATCAGACTGAGGATAGTCAAACCAATACTTCTCAGGAGTAACTGGGCCCTAGACAAACAATTCTAACAAATTCAGAAAATCAGGAAACCTGGGTTTTCCTTCCAGCTCTGCATACTTCTAGTGTGTTCTTGGGCAAGTCACTTAGCCTCAGCCTCTAAGCACTGCCATCCTCAAAATGGAACAATCACATTTACACACATCACTGGGGCAATGTGCTTAGAGATCTTTAGATGAAAGGTTCTATAGAAGCACAAAAATAAAATTAAAATGCATGTGAACGTAGTACAATGCATCTTTACTTATGCCACGCACCACCACATGCCCCTTCGTAACTAAAAGCCTGAGTGGTGCTGAATTCTCCAGTGTACAGTAACTCCTCACTTAACGTTGTAGTTATGTTCCTGAAAAATGTGACTTTATGTAAAATGATGTTAAGTGAATCCAATTTCCCCATAAGAATTAATGTAAATGGGGAGGGATTAGGTTCTAGGGAAACAACATTTTGCCAGACAAAAGACATTATATACATTTTAAACAAGCAATTTAATACAAGTACTGTACTATAGTTGGGAGGTGCCCCTGCCTTACCCTACACAGGCACAGCCCACTGGCACTGGAGATGAGGCAGGCAAGGAGGCTGAAGGTGCTGTAGGCTAGGAGAAGCAGGTTGCACCGCAGCAGCATCTTCTCCTATTCTGCAAGCACCAGGGGTGGGAGGCTCAACCCTCAGCCCACCCACTCCCTCCTTCCCCTAAACCTTCATCCTTGACCTGCCTCTTCTCCCCTCCACCTCCTCCCCCTTTACTTCCCACACTGCTTCCTCGTTCCTTCCACCCCTCCCTTCTAAACACCACAACCCCTCTGATTGCCCTGGGCAGGAGGCAGGGGAGGGAGGGAGAGCCTGCACTCTGAGTTCTTGCTCCTCCACTCTCCCTCCTGCCCCCAAAACACTACAAGCCAGCTGATTGCCACGGGCAGGAGGGTGGGCGGAGGGAGGGAGGAGGCACACGGAGTCCTTGCTCCTCTCCTACACCTCATGCCCGGGGAAATCAGCTGGCTTGCGGCGTTCGGGAGCCTGCACGCCAAGTCCTTACTCCTCACCCCCTGTCCTGCCCTCAAAACACCGCAAGCCAGCTGTCATAAACAGATAGCTAAGGGTTAATGTCTCTTTTACCTGTAAAGGGTTAACAAACAGTGACCTGCAACACCTGACCAGAGGACCAATCAGGAAACTGGACAGTCTCTACGGAAAAGGATAAATGGACACAAATCAGATATTAGGAATGGCAATATACAAAAACCTGTAGGAGAGCACTTCAACCTCCCTGGCCACACTATAGCAGACCTTAAGGTGGCCATCCTGCAGCAAAAAAACTTCAGGACCAGACTTCAAAGGTAGAAAACTGCTGAGTAGAAAACTGCTAGCTTCAATTCATCTGCAATTTTGACAATTCAGTCAGGGTTAAACAAAGACTGTGAATGGCTTGCCAACTACAGAACCAGCTTTCTTCTCTCCTTGGTTTTCACACCTCAACTGCTAGAAACAGGGCCCTCCTCCTGATTGAACTAACCTCGTATCTCTAGCTTGCTTAGCCATATATATACCTCCCCCTGGAAATTCATTACATTCATTGACGAAGTGGGGTTTTCACCCACGAAAGCTCATATCAAAACGTCTGTTAGTCTATAGTGCCACAGGATCTCTGCTGCTTTATAGATCAGACTACACGCTACCCCTCTGATACCTGAATCAGGAAACAAGATACTTTCAAATCTTGGTGGAGGGAAGCCTTTGTGTGTGGTTTTTGGTTTTGCTTTGTTCTCTCTGAGTCCTGGGGTCTAGATGTGAAACCAAGTTTCTTACAATCTCCCTTCTACATGCTGATATGATTCAGAATATGTGAATATTGAGTAGAAAGTGGTTATATAGTCTTTTGATGTGTTTCTGTATTTGCAAACTGTGTATCGCGGTGGTAGAGTTTAATGTGTATTTGGCTGAAAGTATTTTCAAATTATATTTCTTTCTGGAGAAGCTTTTCTCCATTGTCTGTAAGACTGAAGACCCTGTGAATATTTACCATCTAGATTACAGAGATAAACTATTACTTTTTTTCTTTCTTTTTTATTAAAAGTTTGTTCTTAAGACCTGTTGATCTTTTCTCCTGGTTAAGGCTCAAAGGAACTGAGTCTGTACTTACCAGGGAAGTGGTGGGAGACAGGGAGGAAGAAGCGGAGGGGAAAAGGGGAATCCCTTTGTTTAGATTCACGGAGCTTGAATCTGTATTGCCTCTGGGTGAGGTGAAAAGCTCTGTTTAAGATTCAAGGAGGTTGAATCCCAGTGATCTTCCAGGGTAACCCAGGAGGGAAAGCCAAGGAGAGGCACTAGAGAGAGGAAGAATTACTTTCCGTGTATTAGGATCCAGGAGTCTGGATCTTTGGGGGTCCCCAGGGAAGTTTGGGAGACCGAGTTATCAGACACTCAGAGTCCTGATTGGTGTGCAGCATATCAAATCTAAGCTGGTAATCAAGTTTAGAAGACATGCTAGTACCTTCATTTTGGACTGTAAGGTTCAGATTGAGAAGCTATACTAGAACACCAGCTGATTGTCACTGGCCGGAGGCAGGGAGGAGGGAAGGTGCTGATCCACAGGTCTGCCAGCGGGTGGAGGTGCTGGGGCGGGCCTAGGAGGCATGCTCCAGACTGTGGAGAAAGCAGCAGCGAAACATGAACGAGTGCGCAGCACTGCAACATTTAAATGGAGCCTGATATACTTGCATCCAGCACAACGTAACAATTGAAACAACGTTAACCAGGACGAGCTTAAAGTGAGGAGTTTACTGAATCAGATTTTGACTTTTGTTTCTCTATAAGCCAGCTATCAATTACCCCAAGGAGCTATCATAGAATGGATGATGGGCATAAGAAGGACCAACCAAGACTCAGGCCTGGCACAGGAACTAGGTGGCCATTGTCATCTCCACATACAGAAAGATCCCCCTAAAGACGAGATATAGATTACCTTTGTATTACCAGACAGTGCATAGCACCCCAACACAGGGGAGGGCTAAAGAGTTGTCGGAGGTGTTTTGTAGGTTGCTGACAAAGTCCAGAATGTTAGTTCCTGGAGAGGTGTAAACCCTCCCATGTCGCTCATCCACTGTAATGTCCCCTTAAGAAGTTCCCTCCCTCACTTTGAAAAATCTGGTTTCCTGATTGGTCCTCTGGTCAGGTGTTTGGTTCCCTTTGTTAACCCTTTACAGGTAAAAGAAACATTAACCCTTAGCTATCTGTTTATGACACCTTTGTATTACCAGCACAGTGCATAGCAACCCCAACACAGGGGAGAATCTGAGGTTATATTTTTATAACAGACACCCAGAATAAATGTAATCACACTACTCTGATCTGGAAGGTATTAAAGCATGGTGCAAAATCTTCAGTTCTCCTATACTCAGCATAGGATGCAATTTAGCAATAGTCCTTCAGTGATTACATTCAATCTGAGTATAACCCAATTTAAGTCAATGCATTCAGTCTATGGAGGAATTTGGCACTATGTGTCTTCTCCCGTCCCCACCCTCCATAAAGAAATCATTAAAAGACTAAGGTGTTTGGGGGTTTTTTTACTCCAGCTTATCTTTTCAAGAGTTCTAAATCATAAAAAGAAATTGACAAAGCCTGAACCCAACAACATTGGTTCATTTAGAATGGCTTCTTGATCACAGATACCATGACAACATAACCATTATTTTATTGTTAGATTTTCATAGTGCCCTCAAGCACTTTTCAGACACAGAAGGTATCAGCATAGGATCTCACAACTAAAAACAGACATACAGGGATTAGTGAGAAGGGATACAACAAAAGTAGGGCACCCAAGCACCATCTTGGCCACATCTTGGTCAAACAAAGCTTTGGGGTTTTTAAATGTACTTGTCAGTGTAAGTCATCTGGGTATTTACAGATAGCCCAGCAGTTTTCATCTGCCACTAAGTGAAATTTCACAGTACTTACACAAATAGCACCAGTTTAGATGGTTCCCGGAGCATTGGCTAGGATATAAAGACCACCACACAGTTTTTAACTTGTTTCTGGTTCAACAAAAAGTTTGCTGTCATATATTATTTCAGGACATTCTTTTCCATTACTGTTTACATTTTTCTAAATACTTGAGCCCTAACCCATTCCTAACTGTTTACTTTGTTTTCCCATGGAATTGTGTGTGTCCAAAAGCATCTTATTTTTCATGGAAGTCCTAGCGGGAGGCAGGCAATCACGCAGCCTCAGCAATTAAAATTTACAGTTTAGTCTAAGTACGCCACTGACAGAAGAAAATAGAGAACATTTTAAATCTCTGTAAAATGTAAGCACCTTCTCCTTCATGTTTCTTTTACTACTTTTCATATTACTACACTGCATTGTGGAAAAATTATGCCCTGCTTCTGCACTCTTTATGCTCCCAAAACATCCATGATTTCATGCGCAATGCAGATTTAGGTCCTTTGTTCATTTTTATTTTATTTTATTTTATTTTATTTTTGCATGTGTGCATAAAAGGGTCAGTATTCATTTAGCTTGGAAAAAATACTTAGGATAATTGTGCGTCTAGAGAAGAAAAGCTATTGTCCTTCCCCTCGATGCAAAGTACTTCATGTGTATGTGAAATCTTCAGTCTTCTGCCTACTTTAGATTAAATGAAGCCAAGGAAATACTTGTATCTATAACATTTAAAGAGTAAGGTACATTTTTTAAAATGTACCATAATTTTCAGTTATGCGCTTACAATCTAGAATTGTTTGAAAGAAAAAAGATTGCATTTAAAGGGTCAACAGCACACTCTGGATTCATGTTACAGCAACATCTTCTGAATGGAGACTAGAGAAATTGAAGAAAACTAATGAGGTAGGCAACCTAAGCCTTATTAAAGACAAAATTTAAAGTATAAAGGTAGGAAAGTCATAATACCCACAGATCAGTTAAAAGCAGTGCAGATGAGATCTGAAGTATCTGATGATGCAGAATAGGAACAGAATGAAAAAACACCACTATCCCAGTCAGAATATGCTCCAATTACTTAACCAAAAGCTCTGAAGGCACTGAACAATGTTCATGCCACAACATGCAAGTTGACCCCTGGTATTTGGCCATGCAAATGAGGAATAAGGAACATCTGGATCATTTGCTTAGAGATTATCTGTGACTCCCTTAGAGAAAGGAATCTACCTGTGACCTTGAAACACAACAGTAGAAGGGGGAAAAAAAGATCATTGTCAAATAATCAAAAAATCATCACTGAATGCCAAGTACTGTACCTCACAAACGACCTACTTTGTCTCCCAACTCCCCAACTGTGCAAAGTGTTACTGAAAGCAACTAAAAATCTGTCTAGCAGCACCTGAGCTCCACCAGTATCTAGGCCTTGTCCTCATTTCCAGAATAAACCACCAAAAAATGAAAGGTTAATTCAAGATAGCTATGCCATAACTCCCTACAGTCTTTATCTTGACATGCTAACTTGTGCAAAAACTACAAACTTCCTCATCTTCCCTAAAATTGTAACTTTAGTTAGTTAACTTGTGTTAAAAACACATCTTTTATTTTTAAGACCCTTTCTAGTGAGCCTTCAGACTTGCATACAGCACAGGTAATCAATCTTATCCTAGGCAGAGGCAAAGGTCAAACATCTTTGCTGACAGTACTAGACTTATCAACAGTTCTTGATATAGTTCCCCACAAACATGCTGACGTATGCAAAGAGATAGAAAATTTAAAGACAAGTTAAACTGGCTTTGTTCATTCGTTTCAGGCAGATTCCAAAAGCTCACGATGAGCAACTGTTCCTCCTCCCTGAAAGCTCACGTATTCAAGTTCCCGCAAGTTTTGATCATATCCCCTCTCCTATTCAACATCTATGCCAGAATCTAGAGGAAATCGTATTGTGCCATAGAATCAAACGTCAACA
Source organism: Chelonoidis abingdonii (assembly GCF_003597395.2). Lineage (NCBI taxonomy): Eukaryota > Metazoa > Chordata > Testudines > Testudinidae > Chelonoidis > Chelonoidis abingdonii. The sequence continues at coordinate 45,992,853 of NC_133773.1, forward strand.
TGTCAATAACACTGATGTAAGCAGAGTCAGGATGAGCTCTACCCTGACATATGGTGATGAATTATGGCGAGTGTGGAAAAGAATTTCAGAGGCTGATCGTGTTTGCATAGGCACATCCACTCCGCCT